>NC_056745.1:1260838457-1261145957 GCF_019279795.1 Protopterus annectens
ATAAATCAAGCATAAAACACATTATTAACATTATCATTGATTATTATTGATCTGAGTCATTAATCAATTAATGGCACCCTTGCCCTTGCTTCTCCTTGATTAACTGTTTAATATCAGGTGTGTTTTTGGTCACTTTCAGCTTTACACATGCTTCTGAATGTGCAGGGGGTTAGGTAAATTGCCTGTGGACCCAAAACAGCTTTCATGTGTGAAAAAAATGTGTTCACATCTGTAAGTTGACCCAAAAGCTGAAAGCTGAGTGTCGCTTGTCTGATTGAGATAAAACAGGCGAACATTCGTGGGTTCTGTTCAAGCAGCTTTGTTACACACAAACACATCAGAAATGAAGCTTTATAAGTTAAACTTAAATAAACATAAACAGACTGACTACCACACTCATACATGTTAACACTCTGGCTGTTCTCTCAAAATGGCACTGCTGCATGCATGTGCTGACTATTTATATGCATGTGCGACATCTGGAAATACTTCTTAAAGTAAATACATACACTCTGATCTACACAGAGCAAATGCAACTTTCTTCAAGCAGCTAAATGCTTCAGGCAGAGATATCCAGCAGTTGAGGATGGCAGCTGACTTTTCCAAGCAGTTTTCTTCAAGAGTTTTCTGTAAGTCTACATATTTTATCATCCATAACTGTGATGACTTGAATTCTATATGTTGCATTTCAAAATTGTCAACATCCATCCACTCAGAGATAGGTCAAATGGGGTGGTGGTAAGATCAAGTAAGTCAAGCTTGATGAGGTAAGAAAATATGGGCTTGTGAATTTGGAAGTCTTGACCTCATTTAACAAACTCTGAGTGCTTCAATGTACTTCTGAAGCTCATCTCTGTTGACAGTAAATCAATCTGATTGAGGCTTTATGTTTGGAAAGAACTTATAGGTTTTAGTGGTAATATCATGGAAAAATATATATAATTTTGACGCAAATCCATTCCACTGCTCAAAAAGTTCAATGCAAGTTTATCATTCAGGTGTTTAGTTATGTCAGCCAGAAGCATCAGCTTGCACAGCCAGTCATCATCATTCAGTTCCAGGAAATGTTCATTTTCATCAAGAAACACCTTGATTGCTTCTAGACTTGATATAAATCTGTTCAAAACATTACCTCGACTAAGCAAATGAACACTGTTGTACAGTGGGAGGTCCGTCTATGCACTCTGCATTTCTTGTAGAAGAGATTTGAATTGTCTGTGGGTCAACGAAGAGTGAGAAACTATGAAGTTAACTATCTTGACAACAGTTTCCATTACAGAGTTCAAACACTGTGACAAATTCTTTACACACAATCTCTCCTGGTGTATAATGCAATGAAAGCTCAGTACTTGGCGTCCAGTATGATCCTGAAGAAGTTTAACAAATCCTTTGATCTTTCCAACCATTGCAGGGGTGGCATCAGTAGTAACACAGAATATTTTATTTATGCCAATGTGCTGATTTTCGAAATAGCTTACAAATGCAGTTATAATGTCCTCTCCCTTGGGTGTAAAGGCAAGAGGCATCAAGCAGGACAGTTCTTCATAAATATGGTCGTTCTCACAATATCTCGCAAATATTGCTAGGCATGCCACATCATTCACATCGACACTTTCATCAAAAGTGACTCTAAATACAACAACTTGTTGTAACCCAGTTGTCTGCTTTACCGTTATATTTTCAGCCACATTAGTTCTGTGTCTCTTGAGTGATCTTGCAGAAGCTGGTATTTCTCAAAATCGAGGCAGTATTGTTTCTTTATTTGTTAGGTCACTAAAAAAATTTCAGCACTGCTCAAAAAAGTTTCCTTCAGGAATTTTCCATCTGTGAAAGGTTTGGCCTTCGAAGCCACACACTGAGCAATTTTATAACTACATATGCTACCTTTATTTTTGGTTCCAAGTACTTGACTAAAAATAATTGTTTTTTGTAGCCAGAAACAGCCCTGTTTCTGGCTTCACTTTTCTTCTAAGAGTTTTTAAACATGGACTAATGTTTTGTTTGATGGTGTCTTTGTACACTTGACATACAGCACACAGTTTCACAACATAAATCATAAACAGCATGATACCTTTGTTGTATGAATCCATATTTGTGCATCTGAAAGTCTTGAAATGAGCAGATATCAAGGTTTTGCCTTTGCTGAGTCATTTTAAAACATACAAGCGTATTACTTAATAACGACTTGCTGAATGACAACTTGTCAACAAAAAAGTAAATAAACAAGAACCCAGTACCCAAAAACTTTCATTTTGAAGGTATGTAGCTGACCTCAATTCTGATCAACAATAATTTTATCTCTGTAAACCAGCAAGTATGCCTTTGCAGCTAATTAATGTCAAGCAGAATAATTTTTAGCTGCTACTGAAACTAGAACATGTGTTACGATCAAACCTCTCAACTGTACAGATTTTCACAGAATGTCCAGAGATTTTTGCCTCATATTTTTGATCCATTTTCCTAAAAACTGAGGTTTTCTGGCAAATCAATAAAGACTGAAGTAAGAAAATAATGACAGACATTTGAGTTTCATACGTCATACTCTTCAGTAAATACATGCTAATGCAAAACCTATTATTCTATCAAATTTCTAAGTTTGTAAGGGCAATATTTAAAACTTGTCCCTGGTTTTACATCTTTGTCCCACTTGGCTTTGTCCAGTTTTCTTGTTGTAAGGCTGAAATGTATGGTTATGATCACTCTCTCTCTCTCTCTCTCTCTCTCTCCAATCTCTTTCACACACAGTTGCTTCATCTTTCATACATGCATTCACCCAGTCACTCACTCCGATCATGCACAAACAGTCTCTTCATCTTTCATACATGCATTCACACAGTCACTCTGATCAGCACTGCTCAAAAAAGTTTCCTTGAGGAATTCTCCATCTGTCAAAGGTTTGGCCTTTGAGGCCATGCACTGAACAATTTTATAACAACATTCGGTAGCTTTATTTTTGGTTCCAAGTATTTGACTAAAAATACTAGTTTGTTTTCTGTAGCCAGAAAAAGCACCTGTTTATGGCTTCACTTTTCTCCTCAGAGATTTTAAACATGGACTGATGTTTGGTTTGGTGATGTCTTTGTACACCTGAAGTATGGCACACAACAGTTTCAAAACATACAGCATAAACAGCATGATCCTTTTGTTGTTTGAATCCATATTTGTGTGTCAAAAGTCTTGAAATGAGCAGATATCAAGGTTTTGCCTTTTCCGAGTCATTTTAAAACATACTAGTGAATTACTTAATAACAACACCATGTATTCCCACATCTTCTTGCTGAGTGAAAACTTCTGGTCTACAAAGAGTAAATAAATAAGAAGCACACTACTTAACAACTTTCATTTGGAAAGTATGTAGCTGAACTCAATTCTGCTCAACATTAATTTTACGTCTGTAAACCAGCAAGAATGCCTTTGCAGCTAATTAATGTTGAGCAGAATATTTTTTTAGCTGCTATAACTAGTACATTTGCTGCAATCACACCTCTCAACTGTACAGATTTTCACAGAATGCCCACAGATTTTTGCCTCATATTTATGGTCCATTTTTCTAAAAAATAAAGTTTTCTGGCAAATTAGTGGCAAATCATTAAAGACTGAAGTTAGAAAATAATGATAAACATTTGAGTTTCATACTTTGTACCCTTCAGAAAATACATGCTAATCCAAAACCTGTTATTCTAACAACTTCCTAAGTTTGTAAGAGCACTATTTAAAAATTGTCCATGATTTTAGGCCTTTGCCCCACTTGGCTTTGTCCAGATTTCTTGTAAGGATGAAACCTATGGTTATGATCACTCTCTCTCTCTCTCTCTCAAGTCTCTGTCACACGCAGTTGCTTCTTCTTTCATACATGCATTCACCCAGTCACTCACTCTGATCGCACACCCACACATTACCCTTTTCTTTCATACATGCACTCACTCACTCACTCACTCACTCACTCACTCACTCACTCACTCACTCACTCCGATCGCACACACACACACACACACACACACACACACACACACACACACACACACACACACACACACACAGTCTCTTCATTTTCCATAAATGCATTCACCCAGTCACACATTCTAATCACACACCAGCACAGTCTCTACATGCATTCTATCACTCACTCCGATTGCACACCCACAGAGTCTCTTCATCTTTCATACATGCATTCAATCACTCACTCACTCTAATCGCACACCCACGCAGTCTCCTTATCATTCATACATGCATGCACTCACTCACCCATATTGCACACGCACACAGTCTCTTCATCTTTTATGCATGTCTTCACCCATTCACTCACTCTGATCACACATCCACACAGTCTCTTCATTTTTCATATATGCATTCACCCAATAAGTTATTCTGATCAACCACACCCACACAGTCTCTTCACCTTTCATACATGCGTTCACTCACTCAGTCACTCTGATCGCAACCCACACAGCCTTTTCATCTTTCATACATGCATTCACCCAGTCACACATTCTAATCACACACCAGCACAGTCTCTTCATCCTTCATACATGCATTCACTCACTCATTCCGATTGCACACCAAGAGTCTCTTCATCTTTAATACATACAATCACTCATTCATTCACTCCAATCACACACTCACACAGTCTCTTCATCTTTCGTACTTGCATTCACCTAGTTACTCACTCCGATCGCACACCCACAAAGTCACTTCATCTTTCATACATGCATTGACTGAGTCACTCACTCTGATCACACACCCACACGGTCTCTTCATCTTTCGTACATGCATTCACTCACTCACTCACTCTGATCAAACATCTCTTCAGCTTTCATATATCCATTCACCAAGTCACTCACTCACTCCAATAACGCACCCACACAGTCTTGTCATAACACACCCACACAGTCTCTTCATCTTTCATACATGCATTCACCCAGTCACTCATTCTGATCAGCACTGCTCAAAAAAGCTTCCTTGAGGAATTCTCCATCTGTGAAAGGTTTGGCCTTCAAAGCCATGCACTGAACAATTTTATAACAACATTCGGTAGCTTTATTTTTGGTTCCAACTATTTGAGTAAAAATACTAGTTTTCTGCAGCCGGAAACAGCCCTGTTTAGAGCTTCACTTTTCTCCTCAGAGATTTTAAACATGGACTGATGTTTGGTTTGATGGTGTCTTTGTACACTTGGAAGTATGGCACACAACAGTTTCACAACATACAGCATAAACAGCATGATCCTTTTGTTGTTTGAAGCCACATTTGTGTGTCCAAAAGTCTTGAAATGAGCGGATATCAAGGTTTTGCCTTATCCAATTAATTTTAAAAAACATACCAGTGAATTACTTAATAGCAACACCGTGCATTCCAGCATCTTCTTGCTGAATGACAACTGGTCTACAAAAAGTAAATAAATAAGAAGCACACTACTCAACAACTTTCATTTGGAAAGTATGCAGCTCAACTCAAATCTGCTCAACATTAATTTTACCTTTGTAAACCAGCAAGTATGCCTTTGCAGCTAATTAATGTTGAGCTGAATAATTTTTAACTGCTGCTATAACTAGTACATTTGTTACAATCACATATTTTTGTCCATTTTTCTAAAAATTTAAGTTTTCTGACAAATTAGTGGCAAATCATTAAAGACTGAAGTTAGAAAATAATGACAGACATTTGAGTTTCATACTTTGCACCCTTCAGAAAATACATGCTAATCTAAAAC
The DNA here is from genome assembly GCF_019279795.1 of Protopterus annectens. Classification (NCBI taxonomy): domain Eukaryota; kingdom Metazoa; phylum Chordata; order Ceratodontiformes; family Protopteridae; genus Protopterus; species Protopterus annectens. The sequence continues at coordinate 1,260,844,168 of NC_056745.1, forward strand.
CTGTAATTCTAACAACTTTCTAAATTTGTAAGAGCACTATTTAAAAATTGTCCATGGTTTTAGGCCTTTGTCCCACTTGGCTTTGTCCAGATTTCTTGTTGTCTGGATGAAACCTATGGTTATGATCATTCTCTCTCTCTCCAATCTCTGTCACACACAGTTGCTTCATCTTTCATACATGCATTCACCCAGTCACTCACTCTGATCACACACCCACAAAGTCTCACCATCTTTCATATATGCATTCACTCAGTCACTCACTCTGATCACACACTCACGCAGTGTCTTCATCTTTCTTACATGCCTTCAATCACTCACTCAGATCACACACCCACACAGTCTATTCATCTTTCATACATCCATGCATTCTCCCAGTCACTCACTCTGATCACACACCCACACAGACTCTTTATCTTTCATACCTGTATTCACTGAGTCACTCAGTCTGATCGCACACCCACACAGTCTCTTCATCTTTCGTACATGCATTCACCCAGTCACTCACTCTGATCGCACAACTTCACAGTCTCTTCGTCTTTAATATGTGCACTCACTCACTCACTCACTCACTCACTCACTCACTCACTCACTCACTCACTCACTCACTCACTCACTCACTCACTCACCCACAGATTCTCTTCATCTTTCATACATACATTCATTCACTCACTCATTCCGATCTCACACCCTTACAGTCTCCTCATCTTTCATACATGCACTCACTCACTCACTCACTCACTCACTCACTCACTCACTCACTCACTCACTCACTCACTCACTCACTCCAATCACATACCCACAGATTCTCTTCATCTTTCATACATACATTCATTCACTCTCTCATTCCGATCACACACCCACAGTCTCTTCATCTTTCATACAGGCATTCACTCACTGATTCCGATCACACTCCCACACAGTCTCTTCATCTTTTGTACATGCATTCACCAAGTAACTCACTCTGATCACACACCCACAAAGTCTCTTCATTTTTCATACATGCATTCACCCAGTCACTCACTCTGATCGCACACCCACATAGTCTCTTCATCTTTCGTAAATGCATTCACTTCCTCACTCACTCCAGTCACATACCCACACAGCCTCTTCATATTTCATACATGCATTCACCAAGTCACTCAATCTGATCACACACCAACATGGTCTGTTCATCTTTCATACATACATTCACTCACTCTGATCAAACATCCACACAGTTTCTTCTTCTTTCACACATGCATTGCCCCAGTCATTCATTCTTATCACACACCCACAAAGTTTCTTCATCTTTCAAACATGGATTCACCGAGTCACTCACTCTGATCTCACATCCACACAGTCTGTTCATCTTTCATACAAGCATTCGCCCAGTCACTCACTCCGATCGCACACCCACACAACCTCTTCATCTTTCATATATGCATTCACCAAGTCACTCAGTCTAATTGCACACCCACACAGTCTATTAATCTCCCATACATGCATTCAACCAGTCACACATTCTGATCACACACCCACACAGTCTCTTCATCTTTCATGCATGCATTCACTCACTCACCCATTCCGATCGCACACCCCCACAGTCTCCTCATCCTTCATACATGCATTCACTCACTCACTCTGATCGCACACCCACAGAGTTTCTTCCTCTTTAATATATGCAATCACTCACTCATTCACTCCGATCATACACCTACACTTTCTCTTCATCTTTCTTACATGCATTCACTCACTCATTCACTCACTCCAATCACGCACCCATAAAGTCTCTTCATCTTTCATACATGCATTCACTGAGTCATTCACTCTGATTCCACACCCACATGGTCTCTTCATCTTTCGTACATGCATTCACTGAGTCACTAGGTCTGATCAAACACCCACATGGTCTGTTCATCTTTCGTACATGCATTCACTCATTCATTCTCTGATCAAACATCCACACAGTCTCTTCATCTTTCGTACATGCATTCAACCAGTCACTCAACCACTCCAATCACACACTCACACAGTCTCTTCATCTTTCACACGTACATTCACCCAATCACTCACTCACTCCAATCACACACCCACACAGTCCCTTCATCTTTCATACTTGCATTCACTGACCCACTCCCTCGGATCACACACCAAGAGACTTTTCATCTTTCATACATGCAGTCACCCAGTCACTCACTCCGATTGCACACCAACACAGTCTCTTAATCTTTCATACATGCATTCCCTCACTCACTCACTCTGATCGCACACCCACACAGTCTCCTCAGCTTTCATACATACATACATACATTCAGTCACTCACTCACTCACTCCAATCGCACAGCGACGCAGTCTCCTCATTCTTCATAGAGGCACTCACTCACTCACTCACTCACTCACTCACTCACTCACTCACTCACTCACTCACTCACTCAATCTCTTCATCTTTCATACATGCATTCACTCACTCACTCACTCACTTCCTCCGACCACACACCCATACAGTCTCTTCATCTTTCAGACATGCATTCCCACAGTCACTCACTCTGATCAGACATCCACAGTCTCTTCATCTTTCGTACATGCATTCACTCACTCATTCACTCTGATCGCACACCCACACTGCCTCTTCATCTTTCATACATGCGTTCACTTACTCACTCATTCTGATCACACACCTTTCATACATGCAATCACCCAGTAGCTCACTCAGATTGCACACCCACACGGTCTCTTCATCTTTCATAAATGCATTCACTTCCTCACTCACTGCAATCACACACCCACACAGTCTCTTCATATTTCATACATGCATTCACCAAGTCACTCACTCTGATCACACAACCGCATGGTCTGTTCATCTTTCGTACATACATTCACTCATTCACTCACTCTGATCAAACATCTACGCAGTTTCTTCTTCTTTCACACATGCATTGCCCCAGTCATTCATTCTGATCGCACACCCACAAAGTTTCTTCATCTTTCAAACATGGATTCACAGAGTCACTCACTCTTATCTCACATCCACACAGTCTGTTCATCTTTCATACAAGTATTTGCCCAGTCACTCAGTTTGATCGCACACCCACACAACATCTTCATCTTTCATGCATACATTCACTCACTCACCCATTCCGATCGCACACCCCCACAGTCTCCTCATCCTTCATACATGCATTCACTCACTCACTCCGATCGCACACCCACAGAGTCTCTTCCTCTTTAATATATGCAATCACTCACTCATTCACTCCGATCGCACACCTACACTTTCTCTTCATCTTTCTTACATGCATTCACTCACTCATTCACTCTCTCCAATCGCGCACCCATAAAGTCTCTTCATCTTTTATACATGCATTCACTGAGTCATTCACTCTGATCCCACACCCACACGGTCTCTTCATCTTTCGTACATGCATTCACCGAGTCACTAGGTCTGACCACACACTCACATGGTCTCTTCATCTTTCGTACATGCATTCACTCGTTCATTCTCTCTGATCAAACATCCACACAGTCTCTTCATCTTTCGTACATGCATTCTCCCAGTTATTCATTCTGATCACACACCCACACAGTCTCTTCATCTTTCATACATGCATTCAACCAGTCACTCAATCACTCAATCACACACTCACACAGTCTCTTCATCTTTCACACGTGCATTCACCCAATCACTCCCTCACTCCAATCACACACCCATGCAGTCTCTTCATCTTTCATACATACATTCACTCACTTACTCCATCTAATCGCACACTCACACAGTCTGTTCATCTTTCATACATGCATTCACTCACTCACTCTCTCCGATTGCCCACCCACAAAGTCCCTTCATCTTTCATGCTTGCAGTCACCCAGTCACTCACTCTGATCGCACACCCACACAGTCTCCTCAGCTTTCATACATACATTCACTCACTCACTCACTCACTCACTCATTCACTCACTCACTCACTCACTCACTCCCTCCAATCGCACAGCCACACAGTCTCCTCATTCTTCATACAGGCACTCACTCACTCACTCACTCACTCACTCACTCACTCACTCACTCACTCACTCACTCACTCCGATCACACACCCACAAAATCTCTTCATCTTTCATACATGCATTCACTCACTTACTCATTCACTCACTCCAATCATCTTTCATACATGCATTCACTCACTCGCTCTGTCACTCCGATCACACACCCACACAGTCTCTTCATCTTTCATAGATGCATTCCCCCAATCACTCACTCCAATAACACATTAACACAGTCTATTCATCTTTCAGACATGCATTCTCCAAGTCACTCACTCTAATCACACTCCCACATGGTCTCATCTTTCGTACATGCATTCACTCACTCACTCACTCCGATCACACACCCACACAGTTAATTCATCTTTCAGGCATGCATTCACTCCCTCACTCACTCTAATCACACACCCGCATAGTCTCTTCATCTTTCATACATGCATTAACGCACTCACTCTGATCACACACCCACTCTGTCTCTTCATCTTTCATACATGTATTCACTGAGTTACTCACTCTGATCGCACACACACCTGGTCTATTCATCTTTCGTACATTCACTCACTCACTCACTCACTCACTCACTCACTCACTCACTCACTCTTATCAAACATCCACACAGCCTCTTTATTGTTCATACATGCATTAACCCACTCATTCACTCCAATTCACACCCATACAGTCTCTTCATCTTTCATATATGCATTCAGTCACTCTCTCCCTCTGATCACACACTCACACAGTCTTTTCATCTTTCATACATGCATTCACTCAGTCAATCCCTCTGATTGCACACCCACACAGTCTCTTCGTCTTTCATACATGCATTCAATCACTTATCTCTCCGATTGCACACCCTCACAGTCCCTTTATCTTTCATACATGCATTCACTCACTCACTCACTCACTCACTCACTTTCTTCAGTCACACACCCACACAGTCCCTTCATCTTTAATACATGCATTCACTCACTCATTGACTCTGATCACACATTGACACAGTCTCTTCTTCTTACATACATGCATTCACTCACTCATTCTGATCGCACACTCATTCAGTCTCTCCATCCTTCATACATGCATTCACCCAGCTAGTCACTCCTATTGCATACCCACACAGTCTCTTCATCTTTCATATTCACTCACTCACTCACTCACTCACTCACTCACTCACTCACTCACTCACTCACTCACATCGCACACCCACATAGTCTCTTCATCATTCATACATGCATTCGTTCACTCACTCCGATCGCACACACATACAGTCTCTTCATCTTTCCTGCATGTATTCACTTACTGAGTCACTCCAGTCATCTACCTACACAGTCTCTTCATCTTTCATACATGCATTCACTCAGTCACTGACTTTGATCACACACCCACACATCTTTCATACATGCATTTACTCAGTGATTCATTCCAATCCCACACCCACACAATCTCTTCATCTTTCATACATGCATTCACTCACTCACAGTTTCTCTCCGATGTTTCACATGCAGTCAGCGTGCCACTGAAAATCACTCCACATGCCACACTTGGCATACATGCCATAGGTTGCCGTCCCCTGAGCTATCCTTTTCTTTCATTAAACAGTGAAAATCATTATAAAAAAATCTCTTAAGAAAAATTGCACAATAAATCACAAACTGATTTAGATAAGCTCTGGGCTGTCCTGTCTGCATCCTGTGTGAATATATAGTTGACTGGGTCCCTTGGGAAAATTAGAGTTTATCAGTCTACAGTTTATCCCTTTCTTCCAACAAACAGTAAAAAATCGGAGGTAGAAAATAAAATATAAATCAAAATAAATCTTCTGTTACCAAACAGTTGACTTTGTACAAGGGGATGTAATTCTTAAAGTTATCATTCTGACATACTGTGCCAATTACACAAAATGCTGGATGTCCTTTGAGCCATTCTTCAAATGTGCTAAGCAGCTTCTGCTTGCTGTCATTTACAGTTGTACCTCATTATCAATGTAAAAATCAGATGTTAAAAATATAATAAAATCTTGCCTTACCAAGCAGTTGCACAATAAATTCCAAACCAACAGTGTATTGCTTCAGATAAACTCTTGATTATCCTGTCTATACTCTGTTTGAATTGAAAGCTGACTAACCCCCTAGGAATGGTTAGAGTTTGCCTGTCTACAACTGATCCATTTATCATAGAATCATAGGAGGTTACTAAGCTAATGATCCAGGGGCCCTTACAAACCTAGCCAAGCTTTACTCTTATTTCCCCGATCAGCCTCTATCACCCTTGTCCAAGAAGGACATAGGTGGAACCTCTGGGGGTGAATTTATGGTTACCCATCCAATCGTTCAGATTGTGTTTGAAGAGGGCCAATGAGGTGCTCTGCTTAACATGAAGCAGGAGTCTCTTCCAAAGGTGTGACGACCTCTGGGAGACAAATCTGTCTCTCCAGCAGGTTCTCTTAATGTCACATACCATTTCTAACATCATACAGTAAAAAAAATCAGAGGTAAAAAAACAAAAAAAAAGCATATAAATCAAAATAAATTTATGTAGGTATTGTACACATTTTTTGTGTATTATATATCTTTGAGTTTTTCTTCCATGTATACTTTGTTACCTATTTTTTCTTGCAATTTAAAGCACTTTCAATAGACAGCTACCTTTCCTAGCCCGTAATTTGGTTCCAGAACTGCTGTAAAATGGTTAATTGTAAAAGATATTGCAATCTTTATTAAGATATGTTTTACTTATAACTTGATGTTAAAGAAAATATAGACTTTCTGACATTCTTGTCCCCTTTATAGGGACAGTTGTTGTCCTTTCATTTGATCCAGCATTTTCTTAGTAACTAGTAAACACCTTTGTGAATGTCTCCACTAGGTGCATTTTTCCTAGATTTCCATTCTGTAGCTAGAATAGTTTTTAGGGTACATGTCAGGACTAACAACTAAAATATGCTTGACAAATATTTTACTTTGCCTATGTTTTAAGCTAAAGACACAATTATCCTAGGAGTGTATCTCAGTGTCTGGGAAGATATGATCGCATGCTGGTTTTATTTTTGAATGCCAATGTTTTACTTTATGGCATTCTCAGAACATATGACAGTAATTTGCTTCACTGTTTCTACTTTTCTGTTTGGAGTCTGCCTTAGACGAATCATTGCACATTTTACCTAGCACTGAATACCATTTCCCTATGATTCTTGTATCTTGGTCCCATAAAATGTACATGTTTTAGCTTTACTGCCTGTTTCCACATTTTTTACTTTTCCCAGTAGTACAATGCCTCCTTGTTTTCTTCTTCATGCCTGAATTTCTTTATATTGTGCTGCACCCCCATGATATGTAAATACATTGTGCGTCAGGTTCCCTATTTAACTCTGGCCTACTTCTGACATGGAGTTAACCATGTGTTGTTTCCTTTAACATCTGCATATGTTGTCAGTTTGTTAATATGAGCACCACAGTGTCTACTACTGAGCCTTAATGTTATTCACATCATTTAATGACATGGAATGTCATCTAGTCTCATTTTGTCAGGTTTGCTTTTTCCCATATCACTTTATCTTTTTGTGATATGACTGTCATGATTTTAGTTCATGTTCTCTGATCTTTTCTATGCCATAAACAGCCTTTATAAAGGTATGTTGTTTCATCATTTTGATATTAATTTTGTTAGATTCATTTCCAGCTCAGTAATATTCAGAAAATGTTTCCCACTGCCCCTTCCTTCATTATTTATTTTAACAAGTTGTTGTACATTGAAAGCAAAACAATAAAACTGTAGATGAAACCAACTCCAGCCTCCATAATATATTTTGGGTATAGTCTTTTACTTTAGCAATAAGTCTTCCTTTAGTTCCAAATAATAAGCTCCATGTTTCTGAAAGTTCATAATAGTATAGATTTTATTTATTTATTTTATTTTACATTTGTTAACCGGGAGAGTCCAACTGGATATATGTCCATTTTCAGTGGAGGCTCGGGGAGAAAAGCTCCAAAGCAGTAAAATCATTAACAAGAGAAAGACATGTTAACCAAAAGATTTGTTAAACAATATATAGAGTACACAATCTTTATGCTTCTTATAGAAGTATAGTACATATAAGATAGTGAGTTAACCAAAGAGTGGATTTACCAACATTCACAGGCTACATTAATAGATACGTGTTATAGAGGGGTTTAAGCACGTATAGCTGGAAGATAGAGTAGATAACTTCCATAACTCATTTCAACACATGAGAGACAAGCTATGTCCTTTAGGTTTCTTTACAGTGTTCAGTAATACTATTACCCCATGCAGACATTACAAAAGCAGTAGATAAGCTGTTACCCTAGTTGCTGGAAACAGAGACATATGAGTTACTATCAAGGGGTAGTACAGGTACATAATCTGTGATTCAGGAAGTGTGTTTTGAGTAGTTTTTTTTTAATTGGGTGGTGGAGTTGTTATTTATTATGTGGGTTGGAAGGGAGTTCCAGATTTTAGAGATGAAGTGGCTATAAACAGATCTACCTGCCTCATTTGTGAAGTTTGTTACCTTAAAGAGGTGTTGGGTACTTGATCTCAGGGATCTGGTAGTGGTGTAAGACTGAAGTAGTTGCTGCAGGGCTGGTGTGTCCTGGATAATGTAGTACTTTGTGAGCAAGTGCTAGTTGGCTGACTTGAAGGGTCAGGGGGAGTTCTAGCCAGTTGAGTTTTTTGAGGATTTCACAATGGTGGGTTCTAGAAGGAGATCCTGTGGTGAATCTGGCTATTTTATTGTAGCAACTATCTAGTTTGTTGAGCTCAGTTTTTCGGATATTGGTAAGCACAGGGGAGCATAACGTAGGGTCGATAGGAGGTGTGTCCTGGCTGTGGTAACGTTAGAGCGACTGGTGAGAAACTGTTTGTTGCAATAGAGTAGGCCCATTTTTCTGTGGACTCTTTTAATGGTCTGGGAGATATGAATGTCAAATTTAAGGCTATTGTCAATTGTGATGTCTAGTAGTTTGGTGTGACTACTGGGTGTGATAGTGGTGTTGTTATGAGAGGAGATTGAAAAGTTAGATGAGGAGGGTGAAGATCTGTCAGGGTTGAAGAGGAGTAATTTAGTTTTGGCTGGATTTAGAATGAGGTTTTGGTTAGTGATCCATGTTTCTGCCAGGGAAAAGCATTCTTGTGTTAGGGAGAGGAGGTGGTCAAGGGAGTTGTCTGCACATGTAATGGTGGTATCACCTGCATATTGGACTATTGAGGCTTTGGGTATGGTGAATGGTAGTTGATTAGTAAGTAGGGTGAAGAGTAGAGGACCCAGGATGGAGCCTTAGGGTACCCCTAGGGAGACAGGCAGTAAGGGAGAGAGCTGATGTTGCCATTTTACAGCTTGTTGCCTACCATCTAGGTAGCTCTAAACCAAGAAATAGTAGAGAAGCTGAGGTTTAGGGTGGCTAGTGTATGAAGAAGTTTTTCATGGTTGACCATGTCAAAGGCTTTAGATAAGTCTAAGAGAGTTGCAGATACTAGCAGTTCATTATTTCTATGGTTATTGACGGTATTAGTGAATGATGTAAGTGCTGTGGTTGTGCTATGGAAGGGTCTGAAACCATGTTGCTGAGTGGATAGTAATTTATTTTCTAAGAGGTACTTCATCAGTTGCATGTGGACAACCTTCTCTAGAAGTTTTGATAGGGGGGATAGTAAAGCTATGGGTCGATAGTTACTAAGTTCTATAGAGGTACCCCCTTTGTGCAGTGGTGTAATATGTGATATTTTCCAAAGATGGGGTACTTTGCACTCTGAGATAGATCTGTTTATTAATATGGAGACAGGGTAGGTTAATGCTTCAGCTGCTAGTTGCAGATATTTGGAAGGTATATTATCGGCGGCTGTAGAGGCTGGCCTAAGCTTTAGGGGTAATTTTTGTATGATTTTGGTTGGCACTGGGTTGAAGGTGAAGATGGGGTAACTGAGATTTGTTTTGGGTGAAGAGGGTGTTTTAGATGGGGATAGTTTGTTGGGGCTTAGTTGGCTATTGGCTATGTTTTGGATAGTTTTTGTGAAGAATTTGTTGAGCTGAGTGGAGATGTTGTCATGGTTGTTCACTATTTTGGGGGTGGGGGTGGTTGTTTTCCCTGGTTGCAGTATGGTGTTGACAGCAGCCCAGAACTTTTTTGGGTTGTTAATATATTTATTCTGCATATTTTGGTAGTAGGACATTTTGTCTATTTTAATAAGTTGTTTGACAGCTTCTACTTTCCTTGCTATTACAGTACATTTTGGTAAGGTTTAACTTAATAGTACCTGCTTCTTAGTTTTCAATGATAACATATGATGATCAATTGTTTGGAAATATATATATATATATATATATATATATATATATATATATGTATATGGGTCTACTTTGACCCATCAAAATTACATTTGTGTGAATTTCACTTACCTGACTCCACTTCTTCGAAACTTCATTAATCTGAAAGCATGGACTGCCAAAATCCTTTCCTGTGAAAGGAACCACTTGGCCACCACAAGAAAACACCTAATGGACCGAAATTAAACCTACCAAAGTGGGGGATTCACCCCCATGCCCCCCCCCCACTTAAATATACCAACTCCAAGATCACACCACATTGAAGAAAGGGCAAAGTTCACCATGGTTGATCTCTTCATATTGAGATCACCCATAGCTGATCTCTTCATATTGAGATCACTGTACAGATAGGATCAGGAAATTTGCCCTTTCCTCACTTTTGTGCAATCTCGGAGTTGGTTTATATAATTATTGGGGGGTGTGGGGGGCATAGTCCCCCAGATGAGCAGAATTCAATGAACGGCATTTCAAATTAAATGACTTTTGCTGAACTGATGGTTCGATGTAGTGATATAGACCCATATATATATATATATATATATATATATATATATATATATATATATATATGTGTATATGTATATAGCTACAAGCACACGCACACACACACACACACACATACACACACACACACACACACACACACACACACACACACACACACACACACACATGTTTATTGTTATTGTTATATTATTAATATACATCATTATATTATTAATACACATCATATTTATATATTTTCTTTATTATTTATATATTTACTGTATTGTTTCTGCCTTTTGTTGTTGTCTGTACTGTTCTTTTCTCAGGGTAGCTCAGAAGCTAGTTTCAGCTGGGGGTTGTTGATCCAGCCCATCTTAGCTGTTAGTCATTGCCTGAGGTGTACTATCTGTGTTGTACATTCATTACAAACTGTATTTCTGTGAATTTGTGCAGAGCTGATATAGCAGACAGCTAAATTCTCCTGGCTGTGAGCAGAGTTGGAATCATTTCCCAACTGATATTCCAAACTGATAAATACACTTTTTGCAGCTCAGTTTGCACTGTGCTGTATTTATATATTTGCTTTATTATTTATATATATTTGCTGTATTATTTCTGCCCTTTGTTGTTGTTTGCACTGTTACTGTTTTTTCCCCACCCTCCCTCCCAAGTGTTCTTGTAGTCTTAAACTTGGTGGCTTTTGATTTGCCTTCCCCTGCTGTAAATCTGATTTTGGTCACTGCTCCCAGTCCATTCTCATTTGATCACTCAACATAGTGCACAGTGAGATTATTTGGGCAGGACTACCCCCTTGCTTCTTTGACTTTGAACACTCCTCTCTGTCCTATCTCATCAGTTCAGTGTACTAAGTAGAGGGAGAGCATTTGGGCAGGCCTACCCCCTTAGTTCCCTAATCTTGAACTATCTTCTGTTTTCTCCCTCTCCACTTAAAAAAAATGTACACTTTATTCAGCTGCTTTTATTGTAATTGTGTTCTTCATACTTTATTACCTTTTTTTTTTTTGCTGTGTGCTCAAGTATTTAAGTGCTTTTATTGTGCTGCATTTAATACATTTTGTTAGTAGCCTAATTAAATGTATCTGTTATTCTAAGCATTTTAAGCTTTGGTCTTAGCACTTGTGCTTCAGGCCAGTTACTTTACATTTAAGAAAGTTCTTGTGGTCTACAATCTTGTGGACAAACCCATAACAAAACTTTCTCTCCATAAGTCTGCCCAAGCATTCAGAACACTATGTCTGGACAATTCTCATCACTTTCTCCTGCCAGCCTGGTCGACATGGGCATACTGAGACAGTGTAGCAACTGCCTCATGTTTACTGACAAATCTCTTCTCCTAGCACATAATTCTTCCACCTGCAAGAAATGCATATACATCAGTAATCTGGCGTCCAAGGTCTCTCGTTCCACAGTCAGTAATCCTGACAAAGAGGAGACTGTCAGCACAAACACCACGCAACTAACATTACACACACACACACACACACACACACACACACACACACACACACACACACACACACACACACACACACACACACACACACACACACACACACATGCACACACACACACACACACACACACACACACACACACACACACACACACACACACACACACACACACACACACACACGCACACACACACGCACACACACACACACACACACACACACACACACACACACACACACACACACACACACACCTATGTAAAGGTCCTCAATAAAAACTTACCTAAATAGCAGAGACCTCCAAAAAACACTCACATTCTACACAGAATATCAAACACATCACACACAGCAGACATCGCACCAGTTTCTCAGAAACACAGCCTATAAGGCAAAACAATAAACCATCACTGCCCACAAGACATAACAATAAACCAAACACACTAGTCATTGGTGACTCAGTTGTGAGACACACCAATGTCCCCCTCACCAGGCTCGACAAGGGGAAGGTCACAGTCAGTTGTCTGTCTGGTGCCAGAATCTGCCACATCACGCACGCACTTAAGTCTCTGCACAACAAGTGCAAGTACGACTCTGTCATTGTCCATGTTGGTGTGAATGACTGAAGTCGTACCTTCCTGGACTATATGAAGAGAGACATGATTGAACTCTCAGAGGATGTGTTACAGGCAGGTATGACCCTAGCCCTAAGCTGCATCCTACCTTCACCAAGAATGATACCACAATAACCCAAAAGACGGCACTCGCAGCAACTATGATGTTTATTGTATTATAGTTTATGAATGGATTAGATTCTATGAAATCATGCATTAGGTAGTAGTAGTATATTTGTGTAGATAGGTTTTTGGTGCAGTGTGTCTTTAAATTTGTGAGCTCTGTTTTGGCATCAAAAAAGTAATTTAAACTGGGCTAAATCAAAGATGTAAGTCAGTTCTGATGAAGCCTGCATTGTGTACAGGTGAAAGCGCTAAACTGTTTTTTTGTGTATGTACCGTGTTTTATAATAAATTGTGGATCTTAGCCATAAGAGTGCTGCAGCTATCGTTTATTGGAAGTGAACTATTGGTACCTTGGTTACTATTTTTGGAGAGGGAGTCACCGGTTTCTCAAGACTACATAGCATGTGGTGTTAGCTGGTTTTCGTCTAATGATACCACAATACCAACAAAAAAAATTCACTTAGTTTCTGGTGTTATTCCAAGGGGATCCAGTATCAGTCTGCTTGGGATGACATGGTCAACAGGCCTCAATGCTTTGCCAGAGATGGCCTTCACCTGTCACCACTGGGTTTCCAGATCCTGGCCAAGACTCTCACCTCCCCCATTGTGCCATTTTTAGGCAATGTCTCAAAGACAAACCTTTCAACATAAAAGATCTGTCAAAAAGCAAATTGAAGGTCATGCTGCTTAATGCAAGAGCCTAAACCTGAAAATGGACTCACCGGAAGCCCTCCTTACACTGGAAGAAGCTGAGATCTGTGCGGTCACGGAAACTTGGTTCAGGGTTGCAGAGAGCACCTCTGCCTTACCAGGCTATACCTCATTCCACACATTCTGACTCCAAAATGCGGTCGGGAAAACTAAGGGTGGTGGAGTCTCTGTCTTCATCAAGGACAGGCACACCTGCAGACTGGTTTGCCAGCATGATGCACTGGAACTACTCCAGGTACAACTGACAGTTGGCAAGAGACCCATCCAAGTTATAGGTAGTTATAGATCCCCCACTATGACTCAGGACACCCACTACTCTTACCTGGATGTACTACACTCCATCAAGGTACCCCCTAACACCCTGATCCTTGGTGACTTCAACTACCCCACCATAGACTGGCTGAACTATTCTTGCACTAATGCACTGCATCAACGATTCCTCAACTTCATCAGTTCTAATGCACTAGACCAGCTCATCTCATCCCCTACAAGGGGAGATAACATTCTGGATTTGGTTCTCACCAACATGGGCGACCGCTGCACCACTCCCATAGTATGTCCTTTCCTGGTTAGATCAGATCATCGGACTGTCTCATTCAAAGTTTCTGTCCCACCCAACCTCCCCAGCCGAAATAAAGCTAAAAAACTTCTCAAAAGCTGACTACAACCCCCTAAGGGAGGGTATCTGTAGCTTCACTCCCCCCCCAGAGGATGCACACAACTATGCTGAACAGTATGCCAATTCAGTTTTCAAGCACCTGTACAACAGCACAATAGCATGGACTCAGCCATACCCAATAGAACTAAAACCTGCTCCTCAAGGAAACACAAACCTGTTCATTGGGCATCTTGTATTAACAGGCTTTACAACAAAAGGAAAAAACTGTTGTCCATGGGTAAAAGGGAACACATTCTAAATTGGAAAAACTCCCTCCTTAGCCTCAACACGCAAATTAGATCAGTAGTGAAAACCTCCAAGGCCAATTATTAATCAAAACTAGCCTCCATTACAAAGGGAAACCATAAAGTCTTCTTCAGTTATGTCAGGAACCTCCTTGGCAAAGCTCAGGTTTGTTCTGAATTAGTACTTAACAGTATCACATACACTGATCCTGTTGACTTAGCCAACCTGCTAGCAGAGGCTCTACCAGGGGTGACAGTTGCTGACTGAGGTTTCTTTTGGGGCATAAACTCTTGGCTAGGCTAGTAAGAGAACCAGGGCCATTAGCCTAGTAACCGCCTATGATCAAATGATACACATGTAGATATATATATATATATATATATATATATATCTATCTATATGTGGATTCCTATTACAAGAATGAAAGTTCACTACTTTGAACTTGTAATAGGAAGCCTCACGTCTGCGAAAGTTCACTTTAATGAAAGTGAACTTTTGCATAAGTGCACTTAACCGAAAACACCGCAGCACAGTGAAGGACATAAAAAACAAGCTATGTCCTCTACTATGGTATGATAGACACGGACCTTAGGGTTAGGGTAAGGGGATAGTTAGTAAAGCTATCCCCTTACCCTAACCAATGCCTTAACCCTAAGGTTCGTGACTATCGCACCATAGTGGAGGACATTGCTATGTCCATCACTGCGCTGCAGTCTTCATGGACTTTAGGGTTAAGTCAGGCGTCATGGTAAGGGGATAGCCCATATGACCCGTGCCCTAACGCTAAGGTCCATGAGTACTGCACGGAAGTTCATTACAACACCCATTCGTTGTACTGAACTTCGTGTAAGTGCACTTTCAATTAAGTGCACTTTCGCTACAGTGAGCATTCCATGCACTATTTCGAATTAGTGAAAATTTGATCTAGTGTATGGAACCCATATATATATCTATATGTGTATGTATGTATGTATGTGCATGTATGTATATGTATAGGTATACACACACACACACACACACACATATATATATATATATATATATATATATATATATATATATACACAAACACAGACCCCCATGCACACAGATATATATATATATATATATATATATATATATATATATATATATATATATATATATATATATATATATATATATATGTGTGTGTATGTATGTATGTGCATGCATGTATATGTATAGGTATATGCACACACACACACACACACACACACACACACACACACACACATATATATATATATATATATATATATATATATATATACATACACAAACACAGACCCCCACACACACACACAGTTATATATATATATAAATATATATATATATATATATATATATATATATATATATATATATATATATATATATGGTTGCAGTCCATAAAAGCCAAGATACTGAACAATAACGTTTTTGCAGTGCATGGAGAGTGGTGATTCCATTCCAATATTCAGAAAAGACAAATCAGTTAAGTGGCAGAGTGGCAGACAACCAACCTTAACAATTATGATGCACCCCCTGCTTAAGTTGTTAAGGTCAGGTCTACTGCTGGCTCTCGAGGTGAATTTCTTGGTGTCCATATCGCACACACATAATAAGCAGGTTATGATCGGTGAGCTGATCATAACCCTCTGTGTTACTACATTTATCATAATGTATTAAGCATAGTAAAATCATAAGTTAGTCATGTTTATGTCACCAAACTTTCTCTGTCAGCTTGACATATAGCAGTCTGCATATTTAATGACAAATATTCATTACAAGTTATGTTTTGTAAGGTTGACCATGCTCATGCTATAATTTAAAAATCTGCTCTCATATATTTAAAAATAATTTGACTGAGAATTTGAGAATCAAATTGCTGCTATTGCAGATATCACCAAACTGTAGCTTATTGTGGTGTGTGTATGCATGTGTGTGCATGTATGTATACACACACACACACACATATATATATATATATATATATATATATATATATATATATATATATATGGGTTCACTTCAATTCACTGAACTTTCAATTCACTGACTTTCATTTCACTGACACCATTTCACTGAAATTCATTTCACTGAAACTTCATTTCACTGAAAGTTCATTTCACTGACAACTATTATTACAAAGTAAATGGAATATGCCCCCTTCCCCACTGTAGTGCGACCCTGGAGTTAGAATATATAGTTAGGGGGGTGTGGGGGCAGAGCCCCATTAGTGTGGCAGCCCCCACCTTCATTTCATATGATATTCTTACGTTTTGATATAATATTGCTTAGTAAAATATATACATACATACACATAAGCGTTAGGTACAGATCTGAAAAAGACAAACTCTGCAAACCTCAAATCATTTATTATTTTTGAGTGAAACAAAGAAAACATTTTTTTTTTGCAAGGCCCACCTGCAAGCAGCCCTGTTATTTATATATACAAACTTTGACATCATACAACAGTGAGAAAGGAGAAATTTTGCATTCCTCACTATACCATAACCTTCTACAAAGGAATACTGACATTCTCTACTGAAAGCAGTATTCAATCACTTCAAGACATTCAATATTTCGAACTTTTGATGAACTGCATGTTTTCCACATATATGGGGAGATCATGTCATGCCATATCTGCAAAAAAACTAGTATTTTATTTTATTAAAGCTTGTCTGTTTTACCAATAAAGACAGTGATTAATTTTTTGGATGTCTGTGTTGCATACTGGCTCATTTTTATTATTTGGCTAATATTTCTTTCTCCTGTAGTCTAACTCTTGTGTTGCATGACTTACACTACTAGCTTGTTGTTATGAAGTCCATATTTAAGATTCTTGTGCTCGCCTTTTGAGTCTTACATGAGAGTCCTGTAAGGTTGCCAGTTGAAGAGCTGCTACCTGCTTTTATAATTCTCTCAGGGATTCTGATTTTACCTTTTAAAATTATTTTAATATTTTACCATGTTAATATTAATTTGATCTGCTGTTTTCTTACATAGGTGTTAGTTTATATTTTACTGTAAGATGCCTATTAGGTGTTTAAATACATAAGTAAATAAAAATAAGCTCATTACCTTGAAGGAATAATGCCCACACATGCAATTCATAAGATGCAAAGTTATTAAACAGAGGAGTGCAATGATGAAAAAAGTCTAGTATATTAATGATATGGAAAGATGGTGAATAACCTTGCTTTTAAGCTTGCAGTGATGTAGATTTTCTAAAATCATTAATCAGTATATTATACTTGCTTGATAGCAGATGGACAATATATTTATCTAGTCTTCCCTTTTAAATGTCTTAAAATGCCACTTACTTGCCATCACCAGCTCCCCCTATCCTTCTTGCACCTGTCCGTTGCTTTCTTGAATGACTTTATGGATCGTCTGTCAAGTACTTATTCCATATGTCCATTAATTGGCTGCACAACCCTCTTTGTGAAAAAGTACGTTCAGCTATCCAGGGCACAGTTAGTTCCTAAAATTTGCAACATATGACCCCTCCCCCTCTGTCTTTTCTTCCTATTTAGGTTGACCTCTTCACAGCTATCTGCCATGTTCTTTTGTGTCAAATGTCATGCTTCCATTTTATTTAGAACCGCAAAGAATAGTACAAATGAAAGATCTCAAGAGTAGTAGCATTACCACTTAACTTCTGCTATCTGTCTCCCTAAGGATGGACAACAGTATTCTGTTTTCTGCTGCTACTGCCCTCTCTTTCTGCTCCTGGTAGTCCATTTCAGATGTGACTGACTCTTTAGATTCTTTTCCTGCTCTCTTGCCATCAGCTCTACCCCTCTGATATGATGCTTTATACCAGAGTTGTTGTTGTGACCGATGTGTGGCATTGTATACTTGTTTGCACTGAACCATACCTACCATGATTCTGTGCACTTATTCATCCTTCTCATATCCTTTGTTAGACCCCCACCCTCATCTGGGTTCCTATCACATCATCAAACTTTTACAAGTTCGAACCACATATGGTTAAGACCATATGTTTGAATTTGTAAAAGTTTGAGCATGTGAATGGAAATCTCCATAGGCGGAGGTTTCCATTCACTTCAATGTGGTGCAATCTCAGAGTTGGTATATTTAAGTAGCAAGGTGGGTGTGGGGCACAGCCCCCCATGTGGGGGGTGCAGGGGGCTTGCCTTCCTGCTTACAACAATTTATTTTGTTGTCTGTTGTGTTTTTTTTTTTTTTTAGGTAGTCAAAGTTATGTAACTTTGAACATAATGGTTCGACCATTAGGTGTTTGAAGTTACATAACTTTGACTATGTGACATAGACCCCCACTCATCTGACTACACCCACACATACATATATACACACATGGGTCTGTAATCCTTACCACTGCCTCCGGTGAGGAACAGTCACTAAGAGCAAAGATGGATTCACAAATTATTTTCAGATGCAGCTTCCTGCACCAAGCACAATTTCACACAGGGAGCATGTCCTAGATGTGGGGCTGGGTTCTCATTCTATCTCCAGGCCGACACAAAACTCCACACTGACCAATTTGGAGCTCTGTGTCCCCGTTTCCAGTAGCTGACACACACACTTGGATATTTGAGTTTCACACACACATGCACACCTGGGAAAAGTCGGCAGAGATTTACTAGCTGTGTCCTTTCCTGCCCAGACTCTGAGATAACCATGCTGCCACCAGTCAGCTACCCTAAGGCTGTTACAAGAGGTACCCAATTATACTGTGTAAAATTAATACTAATGCAAATGGTAGGGTGTGACAAAAGCAGCAAGGCTTTCAGAAGTGGCCACAGTGTCACTAAAACAAGCATATTTCTCTCAAGATGTTAAAAGTATTCTCTAAAGGACCAGCCACAATGAAAGGTATTAAAATATTTAATCATAAATAAAACAGAAAACAGGAGAATACTGAATACAATAAAGAACAGAGTTTCAAACACAGAGATATAAAGAATAATAATGCAATTGGATAGTTTCTCACAGATGCAGAAAACAATATTAAACTATTCTCACTAAATGTCCCTGACTGACTAAAGAATTACTGTTCCCTGACTACTAAAGCAAGGCAAGCTGATGTGTGCTGAGTGTCTTACCACAGCAAAAGCCAGATGATGTCTCTCCTTGTCTGTGTGGATGTTTGAGATATACATATCCTGTCAGAAATCTTTCCTGTTAGGTTCCAAAGTACTGCTGTGAGAGTTCCAAAGCAACCAGATGCTGGTTAGAGGATGACATCACCTCGGGTCACCTGACTCTGGTACAATACACACACAAGGCTTTGCTAAGATCTGTGACACCATCTGGAAGCTATAACACAATTTCAAACTTTTCACCCTTCCATGGTTCTCTGATAGACATACACATTTGATCAGTTACAACACGACAACCTAATATACATGCATACATTCTTTCTGCCCAGTAGGGCCTACTGTTTATGTATTTTTAACACTAGTAACTTTACAAATACATTTTTAATTCAAACATCTGTACAAATAAGTGTGATAGTCAAACAACATAAAATTCTTCATAAAACTCTAACTAGCTATGCTGGCATATGTACACATGTACTGCCCTGCTCTCCCTGGCATAGATGGCACTACCTCATAACATCATACCTCTCCCCCCTTTGAAAACTCAAGCTAGTTTTTCAAGTGACCCTGGAAAATGTAGCATGAGAGAAATTGGCCTGTCTGGGAACACCTTAACCTATACCCTGCCTTAACAACCCATCTGCTTTGGCATTCCTGACCCCACTATGGTGTTGCACTGTCATGTCATATGCCTGCAACCCTAGGCTCTACCTTAATAACTTGGCATTTTGCTGGCTGGCTTGATGTAGCCATGTTAAAGGGTTGTGGTCTGTAACCACAGTGAATTTCCTTCCATACAGTTAGGGCTGAAGTTTCTGCAGTGCCCAAACTATGTCTAGACATTCTTTTTCTACAGCTGTATAACATTCCTCCCTGGGTTGGAGTCTATGGCTGAGATATACAACTGGGTGCTCTTCTCTATCTGAGGAAACTTGGCTGAGTACAGCCCCTACCCCATGGTTTGAAGCATCCACCTACACAACAAATTATTTGCTGTAATCTGGACTGGCTAACACAGGGGGTCCTCCTAAAGCCCCTTTAAGATTTTGGAATGCCTGCTCGCAGGCTGGAATTCATATTACCATATCTAGCCTGTTTTTCCTTGTCAGGTCTATGATTATCAGATCCCCCTCAGATCTTCCTGCCATTCACTGCAAATACTCAGCACAAGGTCCTCCCTATCATGGTAAGGCTTCATCATGTTAACATGGCACAATTTGTACCCCTGCCTCCTGCCTAGCAGGTTTACCATGTAATTAACATCACTGACCTTCTGTACCATTTTGAAGGGTTCCTCACAAACTGCCTGCAACTTATTGTGTCTGGCAGGAATGAGCACCATAAACTGGTGTCCCACAGCATACTCTCAGGCTTGAGCATTCCTGTCATACTAGACTTTTGTCTGCTGTTGGACTCCTGCCAGGATCTCCTGGGCCAAGCCCATGAGCTCCCTAAGCCTTGTCCTGAAGTTTACGACATATGTCACAACAAACTGCTTGTGAGATTCACACTCACCCTTCCACTCATCATGAATCAAATCTAAAGGCCCCCTCATCCTATGCCCATACAGCAACTCAAAGGGTGAAAACTCTATGGATTCCTGGGGTATGTCTCTGTATGCAAATAGTAGATGGGGCAAATATTTTTCGGGTCTATGTAAGTTCTTCGAATGCTTAAAATTTCGAACATTACATGGTCGAGACCAAACATTCAAATTGCAAGTGTTCGAAGATTGACTTTTAACGCCGTATGGTGCAGATAGGGAGAATTTCCTTTTCTGCACGGAATTGCAGTCACAGAGTGGGTATATTTAAGTAGGGTGGTGCAGGGGCTTGCCCCCTGCTCACACTGTTAAGGTGTGTTTTCTTATTTCATTTTTTTTATTTAATATTTGAACATCCAAATGTTGAACATTTGGTCTCAACCATGTAACGCTCGACATTTTGGATGTTCAATATTTAACATAGATCCTATTTTTCCCACTCTCCTTTGTACACTGTTCTAGCTGCCATCCCGTGACTCAAAAGGGAGCTGTTGTGAAAGGCCAACTGGTGAGGGCAGCTAGAATGGTGTCCAGGGAAACTGACTTTGACCTCGAGTGTGAATTGTTGCGAGGCATGTTCCTGAGGAGGAAATATCCTCCTCCTTTGGTGGATGCACTTATAAGGGAAGTATCATTGAAACGCATGAAAAACATATACATACCACTTTTGGGAGAAAATTTAAGTAGCATAACTAATGGAGGTGACACGTTAAGTGAACCACTTAATAGGGAGGAACATACTGATATTAATAATTTCTGTTTTATTACAACATTTAGTCTGGACGCTTACCAAATTTCGGACATTATTAACAAGAATTGGAAATTCTTATTAGACGAAGAGAGACTCCCAAGTGCACTACCAAACAGAGTTAAAATAGTATACAGGAAGGGAGCAAATATAAAGAGCATCTTGCAAACAAGCAAAATGAATAATTGTAGGCCATCTATGTTAGGCATGAATAAATGCAATATGTGTAGGTATTGTACTCACATGGACATAGGCAAACATTTTACACTGAGAAATAGGCAATACATCAGCCAAGGTAAATTTAATTGTAATTCAAAGAATGTGGTATATGTGGCTATTTGCAAAGCATGCCCCTCATTCTATATTGGAAAAACTGAGAGGAGACTGTGGGAAAGGGTGTATGAACACCTATACAGCATTCGAACTGGAAACATGACCAATGCTTTAGCTAGACACACAGCGACATTTTCGAATCATACCTTCGGCTTTAGAGCAATAGGTGAATGTGTCCACAATGATAGAGGGGGACCGACGCCTCTGCTTCTAGAGAGGCTAGAATTGTTGTGGCAACTTCGCACAAGAGCCTGCTCAGTACCAGGGCTTAATGAGCAATATTCTATTTCCAGTATTTTGAAACTGAAAGCATTGAATAGATAGGCTATGTCAATTCTGACACTTATTGTGATATATGCAGACTTGGTAGAGCATATAATGTTTGAACATGCACTTCATTTTTAATTTTCAACATACACACATAACATATAATATATATTTGTGACACATATTACTATTTCACCATTTATTTTCAGCATATTTTGTTATAAAATGTTTACTTTAAGTCTCATTTTTATTGTCTTATGATTGACTGGTTCTCATACATCACAGTACTAAATTCTGCTAGAAGTCAACAGAAAGCAGAGTTACTCATCATTATGTCATCATTATGTTGCAAATATGTTTCCCCTCCCTTCCCCCCCCCCTCCTTATTACATAATGACATAATGTTCAAATGTTTTAATGTGTATGTTTGGACTTGTTATTCTCATAGTCCATATTACCCATACTTGTTTAGTGAGTTTATACTTGAAATGGGGATTTACTTTTGTGTACTTTTACCCATTGCACTTTCACTCATTTTAATATTTTAATGTTTTAACCTTATTTTTGTTCTTGCAAGTGAATTGTGTATACTACTGATTGGGTGTATAACTAGGAAGAGGAAATGACAAATGCTTTGCGATCAGGAAATGAGGTCATTCGGATTGTACCAGGGGAGGGGCACAATTTGAATTTGAAATTGCCTTTATAACACAGGCTGGTTTCTTGTGTAGAACCATTTGTCTGAAGAAGTCTTTGTATGGTGAAAGGATGAAAAGCAGTATTTTTGTACCGTGTTGCTTAATGTTTTAATAAACTTCTGGCCCTGTTTGGCCAAGTTTGGTATTAGTTCTACCTTTTGTCCACTATTTACATTTGGATGCTTGAACATGGCAACTGTTTGGATAACCTTTGAATAAGAAAGGATTGATTTATTCCAGAGCTGCATAACGGGATTTACCATTTTTCACCAGTGTGCGTCAACTTACCAGCACCATCCTGAATTGGAGAACACTTATTCATCCTTCTCATATCCTTTGTTAGACCCCCACCCTCATCTGGGTTCCTATCACATCATCAAACTTTTACAAGTTCGAACCACATATGGTTAAGACCATATGTTTGAATTTGTAAAAGTTTGAGCATGTGAATGGAAATCTCCATAGGCGGAGGTTTCCATTCACTTCAATGAGGTGCGATCTCAGAGTTGGTATATTTAAGTAGCAAGGTGGGTGTGGGGCGCAGCCCCCCATGTGGGGGGTGCAGGGGGCTTGCCTCCCTGCTTACAACAATTTATTTTGTTGTCCGTTGTGTTTTTTTTTTTTTTTTAGGTAGTCGAAGTTATGTAACTTTGAACATAATGGTTTGACCATTAGGTGTTTGAAGTTACATAACTTTGACTATGTGACATAGACCCCCACTCATCTGACTATACCCACACATACATATATACACACATGGGTCTGTAATCCTCACCACTGCCTCCGGTGAGAAACAGTCACTAAGAGCAAAGATGGATTCACAAATTATTTTCCGATGCAGCTTCCTGCACCAAGCACAATTTCACACAGGGAGCATGTCCTAGATGTGGGGCTGGGTTCTCTTTCTATCTCCAGGCCGACACAAAACTCCACACTGACCAATTTGGAGCTCTGTGTCCCCGTTTCCAGTAGCTGACACACACACTTGGATATTTGAGTTTCACACACACATGCACACCTGGGAAAAGCTGGCAGAGATTTACTAGCTATGTCCTTTCCTGCCCAGACTCTGAGATAACCATGCTGCCACCAGTCAGCTACCTTAAGGCTCTTACAAGAGGTACCCAGTTATACTGTGTAAAATTAATACTAATGCAAATGGTAGGGTGTGACAAAAGCAGCAAGGCTTTCAGAAGTGGCCACAGTGTCACTAAAACAAGCATATTTCTCTCAAGATGTTAAAAGTATTCTCTAAAGGACCAGCCACAATGAAAGGTATTAAAATATTTAATGATAAATAAAACAGAAAACAGGAGAATACTGAATACAATAAAGAACAGAGTTTCAAACACAGAGATATAAAGAATAATAATGCAATTGGATAGTTTCTCACAGATGCAGAAAACAATATTAAACTATTCTCACTAAATATCCCTGACTGACTAAAGAATTACTGTTCCCTGACTACTAAAGCAAGGCAAGCTGATGTGTGCTGAGTGTCTTACCACAGCAAAAGCCAGATGATGTCTCTCTTTGTCTGTGTGGATGTTTGAGATATACATATCCTGTCAGAAATCTTTCCTGTTAGGTTCCAAAGTACTGCTGTGAGAGTTCCAAAGCAACCAGATGCTGGTTAGAGGATGACATCACCTCGGGTCACCTGACTCTGGTACAATGCACACACAAGGCTTTGCTAAGATCTGTGACACCATCTGGAAGCTATAACACAATTTCAAACTTTTCACCCTTCCATGGTTCTCTGATAGACATACACATTTGATCAGTTACAACACGACAACCTAATATACATGCATACATTCTTTCTGCCCAGTAGGGCCTACTGTTGATGTATTTTTAACACTAGTAACTTTACAAATACATTTTTAATTCAAACATCTGTACAAATAAGTGTGATAGTCAAACAACATAAAATTCTTTATAAAACTCTAACTAGCTATTCTGGCATATGTACACATGTACTGCCCTGCTCTCCCTGGCATAGATGGCACTACCTCATAACATCATACCTCTCCCCCCTTTGAAAACTCAAGCTAGTTTTTCAAGTGACCCTGGAAAATATAGCATGAGAGAAATTGGCCTGTCTGGGAACACCTTAACCTATACCCTGCCTTAACAACCCATCTGCTTTGGCATTCCTGACCCCACTATGGTGTTGCACTGTCATGTCATATGCCTGCAACCCTAGGCTCTACCTTAATAACTTGGCATTTTGCTGGCTGGCTTGATGTAGCCATGTTAAAGGGTTGTGGTCTGTAACCACAGTGAATTTCCTTCCATACAGATAGGGCTGAAGTTTCTGCAGTGCCCAAACTATGGCTAGACATTCTTTTTCTACAGCTGTATAACATTCCTCCCTGGGTTGGAGTCTATGGCTGAGATATACAACTGGGTGCTCTTCTCCATCTGAGGAAACTTGGCTGAGTACAGCCCCTACCCCATGGTTTGAAGCATCCACCTACACAACAAATTATTTGCTGTAATCTGGACTGGCTAACACAGGGGGTCCTCCTAAGGCCCCTTTAAGATTTTGGAATGCCTGCTCGCAGGCTGGAATTCATATTACCATATCTGGCCTGTTTTTCCTTGTCAGGTCTATGATTATCAGATCCCCCTCAGATCTTCCTGCCATTCACTGCAAATACTCAGCACAAGGCCCTCCCTATCATGGTAAGGCTTCATCATGTTAACATGGCACAATTTGTACCCCTGCCTCCTGCCTAGCAGGTTTACCATGTAATTAACATCACTGACCTTCTGTACCATTGTGAAGGGTTCCTCACAAACTGCCTGCAACTTATTGTGTCTGGCAGGAATGAGCACCATAAACTGGTGTCCCACAGCATACTCTCAGGCTTGAGCATTCCTGTCATACTAGACTTTTGTCTGCTGTTGGACTCCTGCTAGGATCTCCTGGGCCAAGCCCATGAGCTCCCTAAGCCTTGTCCTGAAGTTTACGACATATGTCACAACAAACTGCTTGTGAGATTCACACTCACCCTTCCACTCATCATGAATCAAATCTAAAGGCCCCCTCATCCTATGCCCATACAGCAACTCAAAGGGTGAAAACTCTATGGATTCCTGGGGTATGTCTCTGTATGCAAACAGTAGATGGGGCAAATATTTTTCGGGTCTATGTAAGTTCTTCGAATGCTTAAAATTTCGAACATTACATGGTCGAGACCAAACATTCAAATTGCAAGTGTTCGAAGATTGACTTTTAATGGCGCCGTATGGTGCAGATAGGGAGAATTTCCCTTTTCTGCACTGAAGTGCAGTCTCAGAGTTGGTATATTTAAGTAGGGGGGTGTGGGGGTGCAGGGGGGCTTGCCCCCTGCTCACACTGTTAAGGTGTGTTTTTCTTATTTCATTTTTTTTATTTAATATTTGAACATCCAAATGTTGAACATTTGGTCTCAACCATGTAATGTTCGACATTTTGGATGTTCGAATATTTAACATAGATCCTATTTTTCCCACTCTCTCTTAAACTTGTCTGCAAATGCCCATATCATGGTCTTTAATGTAGAGTTTTTACCTCTCCATAAGACTATTAGTCTAGGGGTAGTAGAGGTTGGTATTTAGGTGCCAGCAGGTGTGACATGAAATTGGCACCTCTGTCAGTTAGTATTTCTCTCAGAAAGCCTACCCTGCTGAAAATCTCTAACAAAACATTTGCCAGCTTCTCTGCCACAATAGAGGACAGAGCCACCATCTCAGGGTATTTAGTAGAATAATCTACTACCACCAAGATATACTTCCTCCCTGTGGAACTTGGGGTATTCAGAGGCCCCACAATATCCATAGCTACCCTCTGAAATGGCTTCACAGGCAAAGGCATCAAAGGAGACTTGACCTTGTCTCCTGCCTTGCTTACCTTTTGGCACTGCTCATAGGTCATGCAGTACCCTGTTACATCCCTTTCAATCCCAGGCCAATAAAAGTTCTGCATATGTCTCTTGGCATTCTTTATGCCCATATGACCTGCAAAAGGAATGTCATGGGCTATGGCTCAAAGTGCCAGGCGGTAGGATTTGGGCACTACCAACTGCTGCATTACCTCACCCTCTAGCCCTTCCTCAGGGGTAAACTCTATATGCAGTAACCATTTCATCCAGTATACAGTCTCCCCTTTTCCTTGAGAACAAGGTGTCTCCTTAGCTACCTGCCTCAAGCCTCATAATGTCTGAAAGCTGAGCCTGTCTCAATTCTACCTTTTTGACCCTTCCCAGCTCCTTTTTCACCAGAAGCCAGGTCTCTTCTGACAGTGGTGCCTCACTGTCAGCATAGGTACTACCACTCACCTCTGCCCTTGCAGTCACCCTGTCTGCAGGGACATCAGTACCTACTAGTATCTGTGGCTCACTTACAGGTTCACTGCTACAGTGTAGCTCCCTCCCTGAAATAGCCACCTCACCAGCCCCAGCTTCAGGTGTGGGGTCTATCTGGGTCTTCCTCAAGCCACCTGACCCACATGCCTGTCTCTAAACCTGACTGAGGTTAACTGCATACACACAAGGTTCTGCATTATAAAATCATTCCCTATCAAGATATCTGCAGGGATATCCTCAAACACACCTACCTGCTTGCTTCCTTTTCCACCCTCCCAGTCAAGGTGAACCCTGTCTAAAGGTATTTGGAATGGTGTCCATCCTAAAGTTCTGACTGATGTGGACTGCCCAAGCAAGTACTGCTCCTTTTTAAATACTGCAGGCTTCACAATAGTTATGTCAGAGGTTTTGTCTCTCTTAGCAATGGCCTGTCTTCCATCCACTATGATAGGATACAAGCTTCAGTGATAATTTGGTACCCCTGTTGTCTCCAGACAACTTACCACTGGTATGCTGTTATTCCCACATGCTGTCTCTTTTACCTTTTGTTCCCCACCTTGCCTTGCCTTGTGGACATTTATATGCTACTTGGCCCCTCTGGTTACATTTAAAACATATAACCTTTGGTCTTGGACATGTACCTCTCTTCCTGCTGTACTCTGTTGGGGTGGTTTAGGATGCCCACCATGGGTTCCCCTATAACCATGTGCAGAGCTGGGTATCCCCTTCTTGTGCAGTGGTGCCCTGCTTGTAATTAGAGATCCCCTTTTCTCCCCAGCTTATTTGCAGAGATACACTCCCAGTCTGCAAACCAGATTCTCATGTCCTCAGACAAAGTGCTAAGGGCTTGTTCCCTCACCAAAAGGTCTGCAGCCCTTCTTGGGGGGCTGCCAACACACTGGCAAGATTTCTAAGGATTTCTCATTATTCTGGGAGGCAACTGATCTGATAATTTGTGCTTTATCTTCCATAACAACAGCCAGTTCTTGCTGTACCTCATCTTTTGTATATTAGTTTCTATCAACAATCATCTGCATTCTCCATGCCTACTTCCCAACATCATTACCCCCCTTAATTTCTTCTTTGAAGAGTGAAGCAAAGTATTAATTCAACATTCTGTTATATCTGTCCCATTTTGGCTTACCAGGGCCAGTTCTGCCCTTCTCTTCATTCTTTCTCCTATGTATCTATGAAAGCCCCTGCTTCCTTTCTTAATCCCTTCTGCTAATTCTCTTTCTTCTTTAGCCCTTCTTGCCTTTACCATCTTTGTTGCCTTCTTGCTGGCCTTTTTGAATTATACCTTTTCCACCTGTCTGCCCCTCCTTTTCACTCTTCTAGGTGTTATCTTTTTCCTTAATATCTGTAATCTGTTTGTAATATGGGATGAGTTATTAACTAGAGAACTATAAAGAAAAATAGATCATTTCTCTTATCAAGTCATTGTGTACACTGGCTTAAAGTCAAGTAAGCAGATGCAATCGCTCAGTGATGTGATTTTCAACTGGACACATACTCACTGTGTAGCCATAACAGCAAGGACCTAAGATTTGCAGTTAAGAATTAGAGAATTATATCTCTCATAGGTAACTATTTGACATGATAAGAACCTATCTTCTGAGACAGTATAGTATTAGTCCAGGTTTATTAGAGTAGAAGAGACATATAAGCCTGTGCTAGTGTTATATAGATAAGGGTGTGGTACTAAATGAGTTGGTCTCCCAGAAGTGTAATTATTTTTATAAAATGAAAGTACTTTCTAGAAAAGCTATGCCAATGCTTAAATTCCTTCCAGCCCCACACCATGCTTAATGTCCTAGTGACTTCTTCTAAGACATGACTGTCCATAGCACTGTAACTTCAATATGTACCCTCATAGTATGTTCTCTTGTAAATCCTCACCTGCCTATAGATTTTCCCACCAAGCCACCTTTAATTTCCTTATCTGACTAATTTCGTTCTCGACAATCTTGTCCAACAGAAGTAGTGCTGTTCTGGAAGTGGACCAAACTCTTGCAATAAACATGCCTAAGCTTGCTTGTTTGTGACAAGCAACTGATGAAACTGAAATTGCAGCATGTATTTAGGGATGACTCCTTACTTCTTTTATTCTAACTACGTTGCATTTCACCACCATGGTTGCCATCCTAATGTCAGTATGCATTTCATTGACACAGCCGATTTGCTTTAATGTTTCCAGAATATTTTTTAAAAATCAACCAATTAATTTTCTCCATCCTTTTATAGTGCATGACATTCTATAGAGAAATTGCCCCAACAAAGTCTCTGTGAGCCAATAAGCAGTTGTCAGAGATCCTGGCCTTGGATGTACTAACACTCAGTGCTGTTTGAGTTGCTGCCATATCCTTCACTTCTGAGTTACCTTATTCAGTTTACTTCCTGGTTGTTTCCTTTAGCCAATAAATTAAACATATGACTAACCTCATCTCCCCATAATTTTTTCAATGCTAAGGTACCTACCAAGCCACTGTCTCATTTTCTAGTGACTTGTTTGCATGCTACGTGTTCAGCCAAACTAGCATATTACCTTTTACCTCTTTTTCAAAAATATATGCCATCTAAAGCCGAAAGACACAACAACAACAACAACCACTTTGGTGACTAGCTCTGTTAGTCACTCATTCCTGCTTTTTTAACAAACACAGATCTTTATTAATAAGCACCGTAATGGACAAATAATTCAGACAGTGCAATCTAAATGCATTATGCACAAATGCCTTTTTGCACTTGTGTCTGTTTTTTGCAATCTCTCTGTCTGACCATAAATATTTTGCAAATACAACTGAGTATAACATGTTCTTTTGGATACATATTTTTAGTAGTCTAACAAGCAAAACTGTTGTTCATATCATCCAGCCTTTAAGCTTTTCCACAAATTGCATTGTTTTCATCTGAATATTACTAATTATTCTCTTATTTTCTCCTAGCTTGGTTTCTTGTTTTATTTTTACAACTTACACTTTACTGATTACGTGTAACAGAATCTAAAGCTTACATACTGGCACTTTACATGCATGGTGCTTTCATAGTTATCCATTGGTGGCTAATTCATTGCATGCTGATTGCATCCTGCTTTGATCTGCTTAATACATATGGACTCATCCCAAACATAGTGGTTACATGAACAACTGCTGTTTCAATCCTTCTTATTTCCCATGTAACACAGAACTTTAAAGGAAGAAAACAAGGAAAACATAATCAACAGAGAGATAAAACATTAAACATCAACCATTTACATGTTGGGTTCTCTTGCATGCTTAACAGAGTATACTACACTTATTTGTTTTTACCTATTTCATATATATATATATATATATATATATATATATTTATGTTTATTGTCTATCAAAATAGACAGCCATCTTTGTATAAACCACTGTTTAATACGTACTATATATCTTTCTTCCTCTGTTTATTTTATAACATCTCACAGCGACCACCATGGCTAATACCATATAGTTTAATAGGATAAGCGCTTTCACACGTTCAGTGCTTCATTAGATCCATATATAAAAAAGTATAAAGACAGTGTCTTTAAATACATTCAAACAACAAATTTCAACAAATAAAAATATTTCAGTTAGTGATGTAATGCCCTTCTCTTAAGGGCTGGTTTTAAAGGCAGAGTACTGTTTAAACCTGGTGTTTTATCTGCCTGCATAGTGGCAATACACTTGATTTCAGCCACTTCTGTTTTATCACATCTGGCCAATTATTTTATTTTGTCCTCTGTAAGCTGACAGAAGTGGGTTGTATTTCTATGGTTTCCTATGTATTTTGCTTTTCTTGGTCACTGTCTGGGCTTGCTTGCAACACGTTCTCATAGTGGCCAGGAACGCTGATGTCCTCTTTTGAAAGTCCATCATCTAATCGCAGGTAATGCAATAAGTTCTTGGGTTCCTTTACCAGTTTTGATTTTATATTTTTAAATATATTTGATGGCATGTTTTGTAATGTGATGTGGTAGCTTTTTGCACTCTGTAGTGCTCTTCCATTTTCTACGTTTCGCTAGTAGTACTGTTATTTTCTATTGTCACATGTTAAATTGACAGGCTGTATTACAGGTCAACAAACACTAAGCTCCTTCAAGTACACCAGATGAGTCCAACTCATCAAACATTGCATCTGTCAAATCTACAGGTGAAAGAAGATTAGGAGTTTAAAAAAATCAAGCCCACCTGCACTGTCCATCTGGGAAATTTGACCTCATATATTTCTTATATGACTTCATTGTCATACCACCACAGGTACAAGAAACCATCCTCATAAAAAGTGATAAAGGACCTTATAGAACTGTAATTGTCCAGTAGGGCCAAAAGAAGTAAAACCATTCAGAAGATGTAAATATGATGAGCTTGGGTGATACAGTTTACATTTGTGGAGATATTCAGTGAATGTTAGATTACCCTATTACAGATAACATAGCTTTAGTGCAAAATAAAATACAAACATTTATAAGAAACCTGAAAAGTCTATATAAGCTGCCCCATTTGGACTAGATATTACTTGGTGCTTCCCTTAACCATATAGACAAGATGTAGCCTGCAAAACTGTTATCCAGCCACTATGAAGCAGGCACTAAATACCGCTATCCATTTTGGCCAAGCATGGCCTTCACTCTTCAGTTTATCTTATAGTTGTAGTCTGGTGTGACCTAACATTACCCACTTGATCAAACACTACATACTTCATAACGGTAACAAAACCAAGAGTACCAAAAATTTAATTGTCTATGTGCCAAACTATGGCCTTGTCCATTATTTCTGTAAACCAGCCAAGTATGCTTTATACTTCTTTTCTTCATCTGGCCAAGTATGTCTTATTCTACTTTCATTGTCACCCATCCAGTGATGACCTAACATTTCTTCTTTCATCTACCAATCAAAGCATACTTCACTAATAATGTAAATTATTTAATCATGTTCTAAATATTGTCCATCTGACTAAGCATGGCCTTCTCTTTTTTCACTATATACCTGCCAAATGTGACACCACACTTCTATCTCTGCTTAGCGAAACATGGCCTTTAACTTTATTGTTGTAACCTAGCCAGTTGTGCCC
Organism: Protopterus annectens; assembly: GCF_019279795.1. NCBI lineage: Eukaryota > Metazoa > Chordata > Ceratodontiformes > Protopteridae > Protopterus > Protopterus annectens. The sequence continues at coordinate 1,260,876,943 of NC_056745.1, forward strand.
TAAAATGTATTTGTCCAATTTACCATGTATGACCTACTCTAGTCTCATTTTAGCCCTGATATGAATGGTTTAAAATTTTCTTTCTGAATGAATGTCCGAAAATTTCACTATCCACATAGCCAAACATGGTCTGTTCTAACCAATCCAAATCTTGTCTAAAATGAACTCATCAACATGGCATGCATGGCCTACAGAATTTTCTTTTTTGTAAATTCTGAACATTTCTGCCAATTGCCAGGTTTGTCAGCATATCAATATAATGATGAATCTGCAGCATTCTTTGTCCTTTGATATGAAATATATGGTCTATGTAATCCTCATTTCAAAACCTTTTCATGCCCATAGAATCCATGACCTGCCAAGGCAGACTGCATGGCAATCATTGTGTGTTGCTTGAATTCACCTATGGAGGCTACATTGACCACCACTGACTTTGTTAACAGGATAGATTCATTGTGCTGATGCTACAGGCTGATGTATGATTGCAGTGTTTCATCATACATGTGACTGAACATGCATACCAACTCCACAGTGATGTGTGGCAACTGTTTGCTTCTGTATCACTAACCTACACATCTGATGGTTGATTTCAAGTATTTTCTCCATATAATAGAGAATATGGGAGTCATGGCAGTGTAGAAATCCTATGCATCTCTCATCTTTAGTGGGTATGCCATCATCAGAGGAGGTGTGCATATTAGATGCTGCATTTGGGGGGGGCACAGGAAGAATCTTTGTAAGACTGTCAACTAAAGGTAGTATGTCAGGCTCCAGTGAGGCTGTGCACTAACAGTGACTTCCACAGGGGTCTCTGTATTTGTGGAAACAAATGTTCTACCCGCCTCACCCCCAGGAGTGCTGCAGACAGTTCCACTGTGTCATCAGACCATGCGGCTTGCATGTCATCATCAAAATCATCAACATCATCAGCAACAGTGACTTGATGACTCTGCCCTCTGATGCCCCACTGCAGTGAACTCTCCACTAGAGTATCCTAAGAATGTATGAAATATATGGCATCATTGTGAGCCCACAAACTTATGTTAGCATTATCCCACTGTGACATGCATACTAAGATAGTTTGTAAGCATTGCGATATAATGCCGTATGACATAACTTCTTTGGCAGGATATTCCACTTGCAGATTGTTTTTTCTAGAGGGCAGAGGTGCAGGTCAACAACAATAATATCTATCCCACCTCATTCATATGTATGAGTCATACCATATGTCCTTATAGGCAGTATTGTCAATACTAACATAATGCATTGCCTACAGATGAAAATATTGTAGATGCCAGGCCTGCATCCATATCCAAGCCACCCTCTGGTATTTGGAGTCAATTGCCTTGTCTGATGAGTGACACCAAATGCTCCACAATTTATCTCAATTGTATCAGTACTGGTGATTCATTCACTGTGGTGATCTCATTCACAGCAATGTTCTGACCCTTCTAATTTGCATAAGAGAATATATCAGTAACATTCATACCCGTTGTAAGTACCTATTGTAACTTTCCATGGCATTCATATTCAGCACTAAGCTCTGCCAGATGTATCCTCTGACCTGCCGGTCTGCTCCCCTTTGACCAGTAGGCATACGCCATGCATGTGCAGGGCTTGCAATAGAACATCATTCACCTGGCTTGTAAACTTCTCTAGGCATGGCCTCCACAAGGCGGCCATGCCTGTAACTTATACAGCTAATGCCAAAATGTGCATTTAGTGAGTATATGTGCTCACCTACAATTGGCATGTGTTGCTGTCCATAGTCTCATCCCACTGTGTCTACCTAGATAAGACCTTAACTTACAATTTTGCTCCTCCCTGTATATGGTACCACAAAACCGTGTAAACTCTATAACCTCCATAGACTGTTGAATCACATGAATAGTCTGGATCCCAGATTCGGTGGTTTGAGGACTTTAGTTTGTGTTTCTGAGCTGTCCAGACCTTGTTGTGGTAGTGGGAAGTCTTTCTGCTTATCAGTGAGAGTGGTAAGCATTGAACAGCCTATCTGTCACAAGAGGAGTTTGTTTCCAGCTATCAAATTGAACCTTATTGGCTGTTTTGGTCTGATTTCCATCCCTTTCAACTTTCTGAGTTAAAAACCTATTGCTGCATGGGTTGTTTTAGCTTGGTGGATCCTGTTTGGGTGTCCTGTAGACTACTACAGCACCAAAAATGAGAATGAGAGACTTTTTGCTGATTCTAAGCATATTTTTGGCTTTTTCTCGACTGCTTTTGCTTATCGCACTTTAAATGCCATTTATACTGTGGTTCTGTTGATATTTCTGCTGCATTTTACTGTTAAATCATTTTACTATGTGTGCACTTTGATTTTCAGCTTAAATTTAATAATTTAAACAGCATTTACTACTGCAGGCATCACACTCAAGTGCAACCGACTTTTCTGTGCATAATTACTGTTAAATTGCTTTTTTCTGCTTAATCTCTCAAAACCCCCAAAAAACAAAAAAAAAAAAATACTATCTGTTTTGCTCGTTTCCCACCTTTCCTATACTAGAATAGTCTGGATCCCAGTTTTGCTGGTTTCAGGACTTTAGTTGTGTTTCTGAGTTGTTGAGACTTTTTTGTACTAGTGGGAAGTCTTTCTGCTTATCAGTGAGAGTGGTAAGCATTGAACAGCATATCTGTCACAAGCTCTGAAATTGAACCTTATTGGCTGTTTTGGGCTGATTTCTATCCCTTTCAACTTTCTGAGTTAAAAACCCGTGTTTGCATGGGTTTGTGCTAGTTTGCGCATCGCACAGCACCACTTAGCTAGGGTTAAACTATTCCCGGCATCATAAAGTCTGCTCTTCAGTTCTTCCATTAGAACTAGCCAGTTTCTTAGTTTTAGCACTTGAATTTGCTTCCTCGTGCTCAGCACTTGTTCAGAACTTGTTGTAAGTACTAAGTAAGCTACAAATTACTACAGCACTCAACCTTCCTCATTACCTAAAGGAAAACAGTTTTAGTACTTACTTTCCTCACTTGCCTAGGGAAAAATCAACTCCTGTACTTACTTTCCTCACTTGTCAAGAAATAAATAGTTTTTATTCAGGCATGTTTGATGAATCTAGGCATCTTGCAGCAATGTTGCAATTGCCTAATGTACACAGACAACCCTCTGCTCCTTCCGCCCAACACTACAACCTGTGAGAGATGCATTTATCTAGCCAAACTGGAGGCAAAGCTCTCTCAAACCAAGACTGAACTTGATAGTCAAGAGGAGAAGGTAAACACTTGCACCACACCACACTCATCACATAGTCCCACTAAACCTACACCATCAAAAACCACACATAGAAACACAAAAACATTTGCAGAAGCTCTCAATAATAATCTGCCCAAGCAACAGAGACCTCAAAAGCAGAAATGCAAGCAACCTCCACCCCCCCTCAACACAACCCAAATGACACATAGCCCACAGACTCAGTGTGCCACTCAACCACAGCCCATAAGGCAAAACAACATACCCAACACACTAGTCATTAGTGACGCTATAGTCAGGCACACTGATGTCCTACTCAGCAGGCTAAACAAGGAGAAGGTTACTGTCAGCTGCCTGTCAGGATCCAAGATCTGCAACATAACCCACGCACTCATATCACTCCACAACAAGTACAAATATGACTCTGTCATTGTCCATGTTGGTGTGAATGATCTGAGATGTACCTCCCTGGGCTACATGAAAAGAGAAATGGAAGAGGTCTCTGATCTTGTAGCCCAGACAGGTATGACCCTAGCCTTGAGTAGCATTCTGCCATCGTCCAGAATGATACCACAGTACAAGGACAAAATGATTGACTTCAATAACTGACTAAGCTTCTGGTGTCATTTAAGGGAATCCAGTATCTGTATGCCTGGGATGACATGGTCGACAGACCATGATGCTTTGCCAGAGATGGCCTGCGCCTGTCGTCCCTGGAATTCTGGATACTGGATAAGGCTCTAGCCACCCCTATAGTGTCTTTTTTAGGCAAGGTTCAAATGACAAATTCACCACCATAACAGGTACAGGCAAGCAAAAACTAAGGGTAATGCTACTCAATGCTAGAAGCCTAAAGCTCAAAATGCACTCACTTGTGGCACTCAGAATGGAAAACATCATATCTGTGCAGTGACTGAGACCTGGTTTAGGGCTCCAGAGAGCACCCCTGCATTACCAGGCTGTAACTCATACCACACCTTTCGGCCATCTAACCTTGACTGGAACACTAAAGGTGGAGGTGTGTCCATATTCATTAAGGATCTCCACACCTCCAGGCTAGTTGTGCAGCATAATGTTTCCGAGATTAGTGCAACTAACTCTGGGCAAAACTGCAATCCAAATTGTAGCTTGCTACAGATCCCCCACCATGCCCCAGGATTTCCACTCTTCTTTTCTTGATATACTGGAAAATATTAGGGTTCAACCAAACACTCTAATAATGGGTGATTTCAACTACCCCACCATTAACTGGGAAAACTACTCATGTACCAACTCCTTCATTCAACGCTTTCTGGAATTCATAAATTCCAATGCCCTGGATCAACCTATCCACACCCCTACTAGCGGCAAGAATATCCTATACCTAGTCATTACCAACATGAGTGACCGGTGCTCCACACCTGAAGCCAACTCCTCACTGGACAGATCTGACCATAAGCAAGTCACCCCAGATATCCACATCCCACTCCCACCCCTCATTAAGGAAACCACTGTAAAAAAAGCCAACTTCATGCTTCTTAAGACAGAAGTGGCGAACTTCATGACACCCATGCAGAAGGACAATACAGTTACGACTGCTGAATCCTACACAAATGCACTCTATAAGCATTTACACCAGTGCATGGATCATGCTATTCCTAACTGAACCAAGACACTATCCTCCAAAAAAAAAGGAAGCCAATCTGGTGGTCTCCTGCCATAAACAAACTCTACAACAGAAGGAGGAAACTGTTGCAAAAGAGTGTAAAATCTCATGAGTGGAGGAACGCCCTGGTCAGCCTCAGTAAGAAGCTGAGATCCCTCATAAAATCCTCCAAAGCTAGCTACAAAAACAAAATTACCACTGATTCTAAGGACAACCACAAAGCATTCTATAGCTATGTCAAGAATCTCAATGGCAACACTCAGATCTGCTCTGAGTTACAGCACAATGGCACAGAAACAACTGATATTGCCAACATCCTGGCAGATAGGTTCAGTGCTAACTTTAACCCCCTCTCACTCTGTAAATGGCCCATATCTATACCGGAAGAATGCAGAGTCCCTGTAATCACAACTATGCAGGTAACAACTGCACTCTCTAAAGCCAAGACACAGCATCCATGGGACTGGACAACACCCCAGGCTGTGTTTTACATGAACCTCAGAACGAACTGGCTCCCCATCTAAGCATCATGTTCAATCATAGCCTCACGTCAGACTTTGTGCCCACTGAAAGGTGCACAGCAACAGTTATCCCACTCCACAAAGGGGGAGCCACCATGGACCCCGGGGACTATCGCCATATTAGCCTGATGACTCTGGTTTGTAAGGCCATGGAATGTATCATTATGGAACTTGTAAACAAAGACATTGGTAACCTCCAAACTCTGGATCCCACTCAGTTTGGGTTTGTGAAAGGCAGATCATGCCTCCTGAACCTGATCAACTTCTTTAAAGTAGTGACCAAAGCCGTAGATGAGGGTAAGGTGGTTCACACAGCCTATGTTGACCTTGCCAAGGCTTTCAACACCTTCCCCCATTCTGGAATTATAGATAAACTCACTAAATTAGGCATAAATCCCTATGTCACAAGATGGGTTACCAACTGGCTCACTGATAGAACCCACACTGTACAAGTTGCAGACTCGAATTCTGACTTCAAACCAGTGACAAGTGGAGTACCACAGGGTTCAGTCCTGGGTCCTCTCCTGTTTGGTATCTACTTCTCTGAAGTACAGGCTAACACAGAAGGTCTCAGGCTAATGAAGTTCACAGATGACTGAAAACCAGGAGCCATAGCTGAGTCCCCAAATGATGTGGACATCCTACAGAAGGGCATCACTGAGACAGATGCCTGGTGTCAGAGCCATGGCCTCAAGCTCAATACCAAAAAGTGCATTGTCATCCCCTTTGGTAAAAACTCTGTACCCATGAACTACCACATTGGCAGCAGTCTACTTAACACCGAATGTGTGATAAGAGTCCTTGGGACCCAGGTGGACAGTAGCCTCTCCTTTGATAAGCACATTGCCATAGTAGTCAGGAAATCCTTCTACTTGGCACACCTCATCATGAAAGGGTTGTTATCCAGGAAAAAAGAGGTCATTGTTCTCCTCTACCCGTCACTCATTAGACCCATTATAAAGTACAATACCCCAACTGGAATGCACCTCACAAGACATCTGCAAGAGCTGGAAAGGCTGCAGAAGTACCTCACCAAGAGGATTACTGGCCTCAAACAAATGCCCTATGCTAACCATCTCAAAAAAATCCAGCTTTACACTCTAGCATACTTTATAACCTTCTCCAAGGTGATCTCTGCCTAACATACAAAGCTATGTCAAACCCAGAGCTGTTGGGCATGCTACACCTAAAGAAATCCGAATCCCTCCAAGCTACACACTCTAGGGACCTAAACCTCATCACCACAATAAACAGAATATGCTGGAGGTATAGATTCCAGTCCCAGAGACTTCCCTACTCTAGAACAAACTACCCATCTATGTCAAGCAGAGTTCCTCATTAGCACTCTTCACGAAAAATCTTGATGAGTGGATGGAAATAGGAAATTCACCCCAGGGATCACTTCTGTTGCTCTGCTCAACAGGGGCACAGGAAAATAACTTTCTTGGATGGTGAAAGCCAGGAAACCTTGTTGGCTAGGCTTACTTAGGCCCTTGGACCGATATCCTAGTACCTACCTATGAAATATTCAATGGCCATTTCCTCACCCCAACCCCCCCCCACCACCACTACAAAACATGCACAATTATGGTGAGTTGCTGTGGTAGCACTGCATATGACATGTGAGGCCATTTGGGTGCCTGTCCACTTGTGTCACCATTATTATATATGCCACATCTGAGGTGGAATATACATATGTGTCCTACCTTTGCATATGTGTCAGTTTCATAAACAAATACACTGACACTCCCCCTCAACAGGCACCATAGGTATTACAGGGATGCAACAAATACATTACTAGCCCAGCTCTCCTTCATCTGTTTGGAATGCTCTATGTTCAATGCACTTTGCAGTAATTCCCATAAATTCCATTTATATGATTGTTGCCCATAATAGCAGCATAACTTTATATCAAGCTATCATAGGCCACTTAGTACAGCAGGAATGCTAATGAAGTAAGTTAGAACATCTTTGAATTGCTTATTCTTTGCACTCTGCTTCCCATTCCTATCAGCACAAACTGTGTATATGTTTAGAATGAAGCATGCAATGCATCTGCAAATCTACCAGGTTAGGGTGTGTGAGTAGGGCAACATTGTGTTGTTGTACTATGTTATGTGACAGGGCATTCAGCAGAGTGTGCACATGCAGGTGGGTCTGCTGTATTGCTCCTTGAACAGACCTACTGCTTGGTCATGGCTGCTTCCTTCAGGGTAAATTGCAGGGCTCCTAGATGGTGTACCAAGAATAGTATGTTTTTTTCTGTTCTTCCTGTACAGGGTTTAATGATAGCCTCTTAAAAATGACTGATGTCTGGTTCAACCTGACACAGGTGCTGTCTGATGCTATGGGCATCACTTATGCAGAAGAACTAAGCAGATGTCACTAAGATGACCTGATGTCATACCACTTGGACCTGCTTTACCTTTGGGAGTTAGAGGTTCAGGAGATGCAGCCAAAGATGTGCTGTATGTATTTTTGTGAGCTTATCTTGCACTTTATTATGCAATGTCCACCTATGCCTAACAGTACCTCCTTTGTTTTACAGCTACTATGGAGTATCATTTAGCTATGGCTGGTTACACATAAGGAAGGAATGACTCTCTGGGGCAGCAGCCCATAGGGTGTACATGTGTTTTTCAGTGTGAAACCTCAGTGCTGCTCATGTCGTAAGTGAATCTTATAATTTTATTCCCAAGGTATCTCATATATCAGGTCTGGTTGAGGAAGAAGAGGTGGCAAGGCTGAGTCTGTCTCAGTTTCTGACAGGTGCTGTAAATGCTGCTGTGTCACAGGACCCTCTGTGTCTGCCTCACTGTGGTGCTGAAGGCTCTTTTGCTGTATGTGACATTGGGTTTTGGTGGTGCCTTCTTTTTCTGGCTTGCAGGAGGGTGCTGAAGACTCCTCTTCAGAAAATTGACAAGGGGTGACACCTGTGGTGACACAGCAACAGCTGAAGAGACTGGTGGCTTCTGAGATGTTCTGGCAGCTATGCATCCTCATAGGCAACATGAAGCTCATTCTGAAGTTACTTGGTGAGTCACCTGAATGGTGAGCTATGTCTATTGGAGCTAAAGAGGAGGAATGGGACCATGACATTGACATTGTGATGAATGAGCTGTTACCCACTGGGACAGACTGGTAATCATCCATTCCATCAGTCAACCATATCCCCTTCATAGTGTTCCCCTCCTTTTGTGTTTTTGTCCATACCCTGTTGGTTACCCAGCCCTTTGCATGACCACTTATCTACCTGTTGTTGGTATGTGTTCATCCACTGTCCACCCCAATTTTTGAATGTACACCTCCCTTGCCTGTCGGTATTCCATGTCTGTCTGTCTGAACCTGCTATCTTCTCCGATCCCTCTAGTTCACACAAAGCCATCCCTCATTATAGTCCTCATCTACCCTTTCATTTTAATAATGGAAATGGGATCTATCATGCCCTCACAAAAAATACCCCTCAAGTCATCCAACCAACTATTCCATATTTCATACCCTTTCATTTTTCCTTTGCTTGCTTTAATTCCCTTTCCTAATTTCCCATTTACCCCATTTCCTTCCCATTTGTATAATGAATTGTTTAGTTTTAGTGTGGACATACACATTGCTGTTTCTGTTGGGTACTGTGATGTAATATGCAATCGTACTTACCGTATTGTGTTTGGAATGGTACTGGCCACAGCAGCATTACACTGAGCTGTTTCTACCTCTTAGGGAATAGTAGGAGGGGCTTGTTATAACATCATGCCTGTCACTCATTCATGCATGCACTGAGTTGTGTGTACTGCTTAGGGAATAGTAGGAGGGATTTGTTATGACGGTTATATATCACTTGAACAAATGCTTAATTGAGCGAATCACTATTTGTCAAACTGTATTAAGCGAAAGGTCAATTAAGTGAATGCTTGGTTAAGTGTAAAGTTTCCTGGGGGAAAAAAAACAGCTGAACACCCACTAATCGGAACAAACAAAACTAAATTTAAAACTCTGCATATTGGAGGACTTTGCCCCCACATCATCTAATGTGAGGGGCTGTTACTCCCCATCCCCACTAAGTATACCAACTCCGAGCTCGCACTACAGTGGGGAAAAGGGAAAATACCCGATGATGGCCAACCACGTCCATTCCCTGGCAAAAATTTGTTTAACTGAGCATTTGCTTAATTGAGCTTTCACTTAATACAGTTCAACAAATAGCGATTTGCTCAATTAAATGTTCACTCAAATGATATAGACCCTGTTATAACATCATGCCTGTCACTCATTCATGCATGTTGTGGCAGTGCTGCCACTGCTACAGTATCCTTCTATACCTCTGCATTGTCTGCCTGTTGTTCCTGATTGTCTGCATTATCATGTGGCCTTTTGCACTGAAAAGTAGAATTAGCTCTTGTCTGTTGCATCCATAATAAGCCTTTTGCCACTTCACCTAGCTAGATCCCTTGCTTTTATTACTGTGCAGGTACATTATGCAAATCTATGAAACCCAACTTTGCTAACTGAAAACAGTTCTTACCTCCATAATAAAATTTGTTTTTCCCCAGATTTTAAACCAGTATCCACTCCTTTTTCATTCTAACACAAATACTGATCTAGAATAACATGAAGCTTTTCCATAACTTTGTGTGCACTGTCAGTGTGCTCAGTAAGCCTTCCTATCTATGAATTTACCACAAAATCCAATCCACAACACCTTTTTTTTCAAATAGTCCAGATGACTCAATCCACTGCTTCAGGAATCTCATTTACAATTCCACCAGTTCCTGCTCAACTGACAATAATTTCCATATATTTCATTCAACTTACTTCTCAGTTCTTGACTCTTCCATTGCAAAGACCAGACGGTAACATGAACTGACTTAATTTATTTGCTCCAACTGGGAGTACTCAACTAAATTATCTATTATTTACCTCAGTTCAGATGATAGTTTCTGCCACCTTCTCTGTACATGTATTCTACTCTTTAATACGATTTTTAGTATCCACCTCACAGTCACTAGGAGACTCTAAAACACCATATTCTCTAAAATGTCTTCCAGAAACATGACCTTTTCCAACATTCCTCATGTTTCCACTCTAACCTTGATACTTATAATAAACCAACTACACTTTTAAACCTTTCAGTAGAAAGCAGGTCTTTCAGTTTTGAAAATAAGAAGAGAAATTTTAAAATATAAATTATAAGTGACAAACAATGATTGATTTCTCTAATAAAATACATTATACATTAACTATCTTAATGTTAGTTTGTTAATAAGTCCTTGCCTTTTCTGATACAGTATTTTAGCAGCTGATAAATTAAATAGTGAAAGAAGATGGACACAAAAAAGGTCTGAACTCCATATGGGTGTTAGCTGGAAGCATACAAAAAAGGCATTTTTTGCTTTGAATGAGGTTAAACATTCACAAGTTAAAACTTTGATTTGTAGCTGATTAATAACACCTCAAGCAGAAAATGCACCAGAAAGGAGATAACCAGGACAAACCATTTTGTATGATGACCCACTCAACTTTTATTCAAAGACAGAACAGAAATATAAATGCTTAACTAAAATCACAGCATTTTCATCTTTCTATTACCAAAGACTTCATCAGATGCAAAAAAACACTGTAACAGTTTCAATTAAACACTATCAATTGCTTAACTGTATGAAAGCTGCTTAAATAATTAAAATGTTAATACATTATTATTACAATACCCTAACAAGAAAATATATAAAATCTTGAATAAATATAAAGCATAAATATCGTAGAAAATCAACTTTACCCTGATCTAGTGTGCAAAAGCCAGTAAAAAAGTGCATATGTGTAAAAAATATATATAAAATAATTTAATTTATAAAAACAAATCAACCATACAGTTGTGTTATATAAAAATATCTAAGATGAGACACTTACAATAGTCAACTTAACATATTGACTTAATTTTTAAATATAGAACACTTGAAATTGAAAATGCATATAAGAGTGTGTAAGCATGGGTATTGTACCAAAAGGGTTAAGAGCTTTTAAATACCCCGACAATGTACAAATAGGAAGTGACTTTCATAAAGAATGTATAGACATTTTTAACCATTGTGGGTTGGAGATTGTGAGAGCTATTATCAATGAGAATTAAAAAACTAAGGTGCTATTACATAAAGAAATTGAGGAAGTCAATCAAAATATTATTAAAGACCTTATGTTCACAGTAGATACGGAGAAAATATTTTAATATTAGGAAAAAGAAAGATGGGAAATGTGATGGACTGATTGATAGGAATTTGAGAAAGTTAGAAAGGGATATATTGGAATATAAGGAAAGTAGGCATTATCCGATACCTAATAAGCTAAGAAGAAAAGAAAAAGGGAATTTTTATAATTATGAGAACATATTTGAAGAGAGAAATTATTTTCAGGAAGACGTGCAGGATAGAGATGACACGGATAGAGTAGGGGATCTTAATTACTCTTTAGTGTACCCCCTTTGAAGGTCCAAAAGGTTGAAAAACAAGAATTCACCACAATACCATCAAAATTATTACAACTCAAGGGGAGTGAAAACAAGGAGGGGGGAGAAGGAGATATTAGCATCTTTACATATACACTCCCCTGTAAGTGGGTCTTTACAACCTCAGATTGAGAATTTTAACTATAGATACACTTGTAATAGTTTTAAAATTTAGTACAGTAGATCTGACAGTAGAACACTTTAGCCTTCTCTCTAAAGGTCTTAAGTTCATTCCTTCAAAGAAAGGTGACTTAACAAAAGCTATTCTTGATTTAAAGTTGTTTGTGAGGAAAGTAAACTTAGACTTAGTATTGCCACAACAGTTGAAGGTGGATGTTGATACGTTTAAAAGGAAATGTGTATTCAATCGACCATTACACCCCCAGTTAAAAAAAAAAATTGAGGCTGTGGTCAAAAAAGAAATTAGAAAAGAGTTTTTTAAGGGCAGATATAGGCCCAATTTAACTACACAGGAAAAGATAGTACTGGAAAAACTGAGGAAAAATAAAGAAATTAGGGTCATGAAACCCGATAAAGGTAGGGGAGTGGTTATAATGGACCTTATACTTTATCAGGGTAAAATGAATGGTATCTTGAGTAACTCAGACAACTATATTAGGGTGTCTAAGAATGAAATAAATATTTCATACAAAAAGATAGATATTGCCTTGAGTAATACAGTTATGGAGGGATTATTGGACCAGAATACTAACAAATATTTGAAAAATGACAAACCAAAAATTCCCTCCATTTTTGGAATTCCCAAGGTCCATAAAAATGAGCTTGGCCCACCATTAAGACCCATTGTAGCTGCAGAAGGGTCTAAGACAGCACCCTTAGCTAAATACATTGACAAAAAATTTAAAAAGTTATGGATGAATGAAAATAATATTTTAAAAGACTCTTGGGATTTTTTAAAGAATGCTAAGCCAGAGTTATATGATGACAATATTATTTTTGTAACAATCAATATAGTAGAACTGTTCACTAGTATTCCTCGCAATGACGGCATGGAATTTTTTGAAGAAGGTATATTTAATGAAAAAAAATTACAACACAGTGAACATTTAACTTGTTTAAATTTAATGGATTTAGTATTGAAAAAGAAATACATTTATTTCAGAGGTGAATTATTCCAACAAATACAAGGGGTGGCTATGGGTGCTGCCTGTGCCCCCACCTATGACAGCATAGGTTTGGCAAATTGGGAAAAGAATATGTCCTCAATTCAAGCTACATACATTGCTGGGTTTTATACAGGAGGTACCTAGATGACATATATATCTTCAGTACAGCCTCATTGGACAAAGTAAAATAATGTATTTCTTATTTGAGGGGAAACTATGACATTTTTGAAATTTGCATACAGTTATTCTCAGTATGTGTTGCATTATCTAGATGTGGCAATTTTCAAAATGGGAGAAGGCTTTAGATCTAGGATATATAGAAAGGGTACGTTTTTCAAATTCTTACTTACACTATGCAAGTGCCCACCCATTTCACCACAAAAGGAATATTGTGAAAGGCAATATGTGAGGGCTAGTAGAATGACCTCCATAGATACTGATTTTGATGATAAATGTAGATTCTTAGAAGGCCTATTTAAAGAAAGATGCTATCCCTTAGACTTGATTGAAAAAAATTAGAAAAGAAGTAGTCGATGGGAGAAAGGGTAGATTTAGGCCTAATATAGGAGAAAATATTTCAGAAAACAACATTGAAAGATATATAGTTAACAACCAGCAGGACACCTTCAGCAAAGCTTTTGTGACAGAATACAATGGGAATGTACACATAGGAACATTATAGAAAAGGAATGGGAAAGGTTTATTGGCCCAACTGACTTAGTGGAAATCCCTAAAAAACCTTTGAAAGTTATATATAAAAAGGCACACAATTTCAAAGGTCTAATGGAACAAGACACAAATAGGAAAAAGGATACACACACCAAAAGGAAAGGAACATTTAAGTGTGGTGCTTGTTCCCAGTGTGCTTATAATTTGAATAAGGAGAATGTATTTTTGGTTAATAGGAGTAGAATGATGGAGAGAAGGAACTATTCTGTCAAACTTTTGGTTTAGTGTACCTGGCTATTTGTGAAGAGTGTGAAGCTTTTTATGTTGGAAAAACAGAGTGTAAGCTCAAAAAAAGAATATATGGACATTGTTATGATATTCAGACAAAAAAGGGGACCAACGCTTTATATAAACATTCAAAGGAGTGTACTAAAGCCAAGTTCCTATTTTTTTCTTTTGGAGGAGGTAAAGTGTGATATAAGAGGAGGGCTATGGAAGGAAATAATTGAAAATAAGGAATTGTGATGGCAACTCACATTAGAAGCTAACACCCCTCCTGGGTTGAATGAATACATTTCCATAGTTACTCTCTTAAAATTAAGAGCAGCTAAGTTATAAATACACAAAAATGGACTCTACCATCTGCTTAACATGAATAGTTTTTTTTTTAAATATGTTTATATTAACGTCCATGGATCTTGAAATTATAAACATATTTATTTCATAGATTCATTGGTTTGTACTAGGCTTTGGCCCTAGGGCCTATACAAGTCTAGCCATAACAATTCCCTGGATATTTCTTCCCACAGTACTTACTTCCCTGGACCCCTGTCTAGCAGGGCGACTGACGTGATCCCCGGGGTGAATTTCCTATCTCCCGTCCAGTCATCAAGGTTCCTTTTGAAGAGGGCCAAAGAGGCACTCTGCTTGACATGTATGAGCAGTCTATTCCATAGTCTGGGGAGTCTCTGGGTCAGGAACCTATCCCTTCAGCATGTTTTGTTCATTGTGATGATAAGGTTTAGATCCCTGGAGCGTGTGTCTCTGAGGGATTGGGATTTCTTTAAGTGTAGCATGTCCAACAGCTCTGGGTTTGATATGGCCTTGTCTGTTAAGCAGAGATCGCCCTTGAGTAGACGATATGTGACAGAGTATAGGTGAAGGTGTTTTAGATGGTCAGCATAGGGCATCTGCTTTAGGCCTGCGATTCTTTTAGTGAGGTATTTCTGTGGCCTTTCCAGTTGTTGTAGATGTCTTGAGAGGTACATATCAAACGGGGTGTTGTATTCTATAATGGGTCTAATGAGGGGTGAGTACAGTGGGATAATGACCTCTTTTTTTCTGGATGAAAAGCCCTTAGTGATGAGGTGTGCCACATAGAAGGATTTCCTGACTGTTGTGGCGATGTGGTTATCAAAGGTGAGACCACTGTCCACCTGTGTCCTTCAGTCTTTTATCACATTTTTGGTGTTTAGTGTACTGCCACCTATGTGGTAATTCATGGGTGCGTGTTTTTTTTCCCAAAGCTGATAAGGTATTTTATTTTTAGACAATTTTTTAAATGATATTCTATTAATGACATTTTTTTGGCAAAACCTATTTTCCCTAAAAAACAATTTTATAGTTATGAGGTAAAAGCCCTGTGAAGAATTAATACGGATTTCATTGGTATAATTATTTTTATCAGCAGATGGAGCTTTCATCTTAGATATTTATATATAAGACAATGGTATGGTCAATTTGTTTCTATAAATTAAATTATTATATATATTTTTATACATATGTACTTTTTTACCTGCTTTTGTACAATAGATCAGGGTAAAGTTAATTTTCTATGATATTTATACTTTATATTTATTCAAGATTTTATATATTTTCTTGTTGGGGTATTGTAATAATAATGTATTAACATTTTAATTAGTTCTAATTATTTAAGCAGCTTTCATCCAGTTAAGCAATTGATAGTATTTAAATGAAACTGTTATATTGTTTTTTTTTGCATCTGATGAAGTGTTTGGTAATAGAAAGATGAAAACACTGTGATTTTAGTTAAGCGTTTCTGTTCTGTCTTTGAATAAAAGTAGAGTGGGCCATCATACAAAACTGTTTGTTCTGGTTATCGCCTTTCTTGTACCTTTTCTGCTTGAGGATTTATTGGTTTTATTGTTTGGGCACTGTTTCTACAAGAATACTGTATTTTAGCTGATTAATAACACTTTCAACATGATTTGACTAATGACGAAGGACAGTGTCAGAAAGCACCACAAGATCTCTTAGCATCAGATTTTATGTAAGTATGTAGGTATGTAGGTAGGAAAGTAGGTATTAATTAATTAATTAATTAATTAATTAATTAATTAAATAATTAATTAATGCTTTAATTAATTAATTTATTTATTTGTTTATTTGAATGATACAAGGTCTCAGTTCCATTGTCTAAGCTGGCCAGAGATGGTCTGCACCATATTTGAGGCCCAGTTTCTCTTAAATCAGTTACCTCAAACTGGAAAAACCCTCATCCACAACAAGGAAAACATAGTTTAAAACTTTTGTACCCATACAGAGTACTTCTAATTTTTATTATGTTAACATCTTCCATACACAGACAAAATAGCCTTTTTTTCTCATTTTAATACTATAACATAAAATATTCAGGTAAATGAAGCACTCCAAACTTGGGTTGACTCCTGAACAAATATAGCCTGTGAACTCTTCCATCAAACAGACATCACTCTGTGTTTTCACAGTTCAGTATGATTTCTGGTCACTGCTGCATTAGAGAAACTCATCTCTACCATGTGATCAAACTGAACTGCCAGTAAATAGGATAATAAAGCAGCATGGCTTGTATCAAATTATTATATAAATATCCTCAGTGAAACACATTTAATTACTTTTCTCAACACTCACCTTCTTTGCACAGTCATTATAGAAGTACAGATTTCCATGAGCTATCAAGTAAGATGACTAGACATGTGGGCCACGATACGTCCATTTATTTAACCCTTTTTAATATTTACATTAAATCTACATTATGAAAGAAATTATGGAAATGCTTGATGTAAACCAGATTGCAGCTCGGCACACTGACATCTGAAGTTGTTATGTGTAAGGCTAATTGGCTTGCATACTTCTATTAAGGCCATGCATTGCAAATGAGCATGCTTAGGTGGTGGAGAAGAATATGACACAGTTGATCACCATGCTCTGGGCGTGCATCCATTTGCATAGAATAGGATAGAATAGTTGTGCAAAATCTTATCATAACCATAGATGTCCTTCTCTTCCATGTTGTAGTTTTCCAACCCTTTGGGTTTTCCTCTCTTGCTACCCGAATGTCCGGCCAGTATATTAAAGCTTCTAGTCACAGCAGGGTGTGTGGGATGTCTGATGTTGACTAAGGGAACGTGGGCCATAAAAGTGATGTCTGCATGTATCAGACCTCAGAACTGAGTGCCCCAGTCAGACCCCATTCCCAGGATAACTGTATACGTCCAGTGCCATCCAAGAAGGGGCAGTTAATGGAAGAAGGGAGGAAAGGAATACTGGAACATGGAAGAGAAAGCCATCTATGGTTATGGTAAGATTTTACACAACTATTCTATGTCCTTCTATTCTCATGTTGTAGTATTCTGCTGCCTATGCACATCAAGGGAGTGTAAGAATCTGTCACTGTCATACTGCGGATGGGCAAAGAAGGTCAGAAGGTGAATACCTTGGCTTAAGGATAGCTCATTGACCACCTTGGGCTTGAAGCAAGGGTTGGTCCTAAGGGTTATCCTGTCCTTGTGGAAAGTAAGGAAAGGGGGACTAACCATGAGGGCCTGTAACTCTGACACTCTTCTAGCTCATGTCAAGGCTAATAGGAGAATGGTTTTCCAAGTGCAGTGTTTTAGAGAGGCCTTACAAGCTGGTTCAAAGGGGGCCACTATAAGCTTCTCTGGAACATAGTTCAGGTTCCATGGTGGTGGGCCGGGTTTCCTGGGGTGCCTAAAATACAGCACTCCCTTTAGGAATAACTTTGCAGGTAGTCAAGATGCCAAAGGGGGGCATGCAGTGACTCAAAAGACAAAATGTCCCCAATGGGGTACTTAGAAAAGATGATCCAACGGCCAGTATGGCAGGAACAGCTGATGTTCGACTGGTGGATGAGAAGCTCTGAGATCTGGTATGTGCAGACATCACTTTTATGGCCCACGTTCCTTTAGTCAACGTCAAACGTCCAATGTACCCTGCAGTGACTAGAAGCTTTTGCTGGCCAGATGTTCGGGTAGCAAAAGAGGAAAACTCAAGGGTTTGGAATACTGCAACATGAGAATAGAAGGATATACACATGATAACTGTTGTTATGTTTCACTTAATAGTTTAACCCTGATAACAATACAAAACATCACCTACTTTGCAAAAACACAGTAATAAAATTTTGCATTGCTTTCAGTCCTGTTGCTGTCTTCAGTTCAGCATAATAGGAAGACAAATTCTTCAGTCACATTCTTTTCTGAAGAAGAGGTTGCTGTTACTGCTTTTTATCTTTCCTTCTGCTTATGTACTCCACCAATTTATCCATAACTCCTGCTTCTGGCTTCACCTCTGCTGGCTTTAGTTCCCATCCCTTCCCTTATCTTTCTTGTATTACCATTTCAACTGTCTTTCATAAAATACTTTCCTCTCACTTTGCCAGGAAAATGTTGTTAAATAAGGTAAAAGTAGTTGCAACAAAATGTTGACATCAGATTTCCTTACATGACTTGCAACTTTTAAAATCTGCTTGTCATTCTAGAAGTTTTGTATTTACTTCATTATAACTAACTATTCTAATGACATATTCTAGGCTACTGGACATGGGGAGGAGATATTGTATGGAGTGAAAGCCAATGTATTCAATTTAAATTTATGTTCTTTGCAGCTGCTACATGTTATAAATAGTTCTGTTTCTTTTTGATTAATAAATGGCTAACCAAGTTTAAATTATACAGCTACATCCAGCTACGGATTAAAATTCATGGAAGTTATTATCTGTACTTTCAGATGATTACAGAATTGTCTACTGTACTTTTTATTATAGCTCTGGATCTGGCTATGTGTGCATTTTGTAGATAACATACTATACAATAAGAAATGGAATGGTATTTACAACCCTTGAATTAGAACACTTTGATGCATTATATAAATTAAGTCAAATTAGGCCAGCATCCTAAAATGAGGTAAAATAATTCATTTGGTATGTCTGGGATATTGAGTGATAAATAAAGCTGTATAATTTTCTCCAAACAAAAAAGTGTTAAGATTAGAAGCATCAGGTGAACAAAAATATCATCAATTTGTCTTGATGGGGAGTAGAAAAGATGGCTCTACAGATGCATAAGAAAACTGGAAAACAAAATCCATACTCATACACTAATCTACCGTCATACAGTGAGTTCAGAACTGTTTGCGTTTTGGTAAACAATGTGAACAATAACAAATTCTAAAATATAAAAGGCAGTCTAATTATGGATCTCAAGGCTCATTTGACCATGTAAAGTCAATATAATGCGCTGTTGTTATATGAAATGTTTCAGTCATGTATTTCTTTGTGTGTGTGTGTGTGTGTGTGTGTGTGTGTGTGTGTGTGTGTGTGTGTGTGTGTGTGTGCATGCATGCATATGTGTGTGTGTGTGTGTGTGTGTGTGTGTGTGTGTGTGTGTGTGTGTGTGTGTGTGTGTGTGTAGGGGAATATTCCTAGCTAAAAATCTGACATATTGCAACAGGGTAGCATCACAGACACACAACATATAACTAGTTCTGAGAGATGCAAAGACTGCAAACTCATAAATACAATTAGACACCCAATGGTTTTCATTATTAAATTAACAACTCCAGTATTTAGGTATTTAAAATATTAGAATCCAAAATAATTAACTATAAACTATCTGAGAAAAATCCATTTAAGTAGCATAATGATATAAGGATTGATGGGTGGCCACGGTGGTGCAGCGGTTAGTGTTGCCACCTCATAGCAAGAGGTTTTCCGGTTTGATTTTTGGCTGGGTTGCCTTCTGTGCGAAGTCTGCATGTCCTCCCTGTGGTCACGTGGGTTTCCTCCGGGTGCTCCGGTTTCCTCCCACATCCCAAAGACATGCTGTAGGTGGATTGGACACTCTAAATTGGCCCTAGGCATGAGTGTGTGCATGTGTGTGCTTTCTGTGGAAGGTTGGGTGCCAGGCTGGCAACTCGATACTGTAAAACTCCACTGTCAATCATGAGTGGACAGGTGATCCACTGTGGTGACCCTTAACCGGGAATAAGCTGAAAGAAGAAGAAGAATGATATAAGGATTGATATGGCATTTGTAGCCCTCTACCATTAAAATATTTTGCTTAAATTGAAATAAGTATTTTCTTAATGTGTAAAGCCTCTCATTTGATATATATTTAGGACCTCTTTTTAAGTAGCTATATAATAGCACACTATATCTACAGAATTGTAGGTACAATTAAAATAAGCATTTTGAATTTGCTAGTAATGTTTTGCAGATTTTGAAAGAATTTTTGCTTCAAAGAATGATCACTATTAATAAAGAATTAGAATGGCAAAACACTGTGGGGATAAAAACAAAAATATTCAGAAGAAAATGGATCATCTACAACTACTAGCATTTTATACCCGATGAAAAGAGAGCTGTTTAATTAAATGGCATGTGAAAATATCTAAATAGAGAGAAATGTACATCTGTTATTGGGCATAATAGATAAACTCTGCCAGCTGGGTATCAACCTGCATGTTACCAGATGAGTATCTAAATGGCTCACTGACAGAACCCACTCAGTCAAAATAGGGTAAGACACCTCTAGTAGTAGATCTGTAATGAGTGGTGTACCCCATGGATTGGTCTTGGGGTCTCTACTGTTTGGGATATACTTTTCTGAGGTGCAATCCAAAACCAATGGTCTATGGCTGACTAAGTTTGCAGATAACTGCAAGCTGGGTGCTGTCTTAAATTCCCCTAGTGATGTGACCATCCTCCAGGAGGACTTTACCCAAACTAATGACTGGTGTCTGAATCATGGCCTCAAACTGAATGAAGTATGGCCTCAAACTGAATGCCAAGAAATGCATCATTATCTCCATTGGGGAAAATGTCATCCCCACTAATTATCACATTAATAGCAACTTACTAAGCATGCAATCAGTTGTGAGGGACTTGGGCACCCAGGTTGATAGCAACCTGACTTTTGACCACCACGTTGCCTCCATTGTATGGAAGGCTTTCTACATGGCCCACCTCATAAATAAGGGTATTTCATCCAGGAACAAGGAGGTACTCCTCCCTTATTAGACCCATTACTGAGTACAATGCCCCCTTTGGCATGTACCTTGCCAAGCACATGCAGCAGCTGGAGAGACCACAGAGGTTCTTGACCAGGAATATCTAGGGTCTCAAACACCTATCCTATACAGATAGGCTAAAAGCCCTGTCCCTCTATTCAGTCTCAAACAGACTGCTCAGACATGACCAGTGTCTGGCATACAAGACCATCTCATACCCAGCCTTGATGGAGTTGCTGCATATCCTGTAAGTCAAACTCTACTCATGCAACCCACATGCAAGGCCTGTGACATTAATAGAACTTGTTGGTGGGATAGATTTATGTCCCAAAGACCCCTCCATCTGTGGAATAGACTCCATTTCCATGTCAAGCAGAGTACCTGTCTAACCCTCTTTAAGAGGAAGCTGGACGACTGATGGGAAACAGAAAATACACCCTTGAGGTCCCACCTGTGCCCCTGCTGGACAGGGGAAACAGTTGCTGACTTTGCGGTAACATGGGCAAAATTTTTTGCTAGGCCTAATAGGGGCCTCCAGACCAATAGCCTAGTATCATCCTATGAACCTTTGAACCTATGAAATGGAAAGACATTGAATTGTCATGATTACCATCAACCCTCTTGTACCCATTGTAACATGGGGTTGGGTTATCACATCAACATCAAAATCAAGGCGTTGCAGTGAAAATTCTTGCAAGGAGAAAAAGTCATCAAATCATATTCCATAGTCTCTTGCTGTCACTCCTATATTTACAAATAGTTTAGTGGATTGTGTTGTACTGGATCATATTAAAATGATTAAGATGACACAAGTATTATATCAGACGTTATAACAAACTTACTTGCCGACAAATTAATTTCTGACTTTACTCCTCTCTCTCTCTCTCTCAACCTTCCCTAAAAAAGTACCATCAAATATAACTCCCCCCTATTGTCACTAGGAAACAGGCCCTTAATGTTCTCTCTAAGGCCAAGCTCACTGCATCGACTGGCCCAGACAATATCCCAGGATGCCTTCTAAGTAGCATGAAACATAGCCTATCAAGTCATCTGGCCTTGCTATTTAACTGTAGCCTACAAAAAGGCTTTGGGCTTCATGAATGAAGGACTGCAACAGTAATCCCTTTGCACAAATGTTGTCCATCTACAGACTCTGTAAACTACAGACCCATAAGTCTCAGTAGTCTCATATGCAATGCCATGGAAAGAATTATTATGTAAATGATCAATATTGACATAGGAAATCTGTAGATGGTGGGCCCAACCCAATTTGGTTACATCAACGGCAAATCATACTTACTCAGCCTGGTGGACTTTTTTGAGAAGGTCACCAAAGCCACAGATTAGGGCAAAATGGTTCACACTGCCTACCTTGACCTGTCCAAGGTATTTGACACAATACCCCACTCAGGCACTGTTGACAAACTCAAGGAGGTAGGTATAAATCCTTATGTCACCTGGTAGATATCCAGCTGGCTCACAGACAGGACCCAGGAAGTTAGATTTGGGGAGTTCACCTCCACAATGAGGCCAGTCTCAAGTGGAGTTCCTCAGGGATCCACCCTGGGATGACTCCTTTTTGGCATTTACTTTTTTAAATCAAGGCCTATGTCAATGGCCTCTGTCTGAATAGATTTGCAGATGATTGCAACTTAGGAGCAGTCATAAAATCCCCCTGACACAAATGTTCTCTAGGAAGGGCTAACACATACAAATAACTGGTGTCAGAGCCATGGACTAAAACTAAATGTCAAGAAATGCATAATAGTATCCTTTGGGAAGTCATCCCCCCTGGTAAGTAAGAGTTGATTATTGGTTAGGGATTTGGGGAAACATAGACAGTAAGCTACCCTTTGACTAGTATGTGTCTACAGTAGTAAGAAAATCATTCTATGTATGGATACGGAAACAAAGGTATGCCATCTAGGTCCAAGGAAGTCATCGTTACACTGTATTCAGCATTCATCAGACCTTTCATTGAGTACAATGTCCACTTTGCTATGCACTTAACCAGGTACATTCAGCAATTGTAACATCCATGGAGGTTCCTCACTAAAAGAATACAGAGCATAAGCAGCATGTCCTATGCAGACTGCTTCAAGGCCCTATCTATGTATTCTAGCTCCTACAGGCTGTTGAGAGGAGATCTATGCCTGGCATACAAGACATTGTCAGACACCACCCTGATGGACCTCCTGAATATCCATAAATCAAACATCAGAATTACCCATTCTAAAGACTTAAACCTTGCCTGTGCTGTGATATAAACAGGACCTTCTGGCGAGACAGGCATGTATTCCAGAGACTGTCCTTTCTCTGGAACAGGCTCCCCATCCATGGGAAGCAGAATTACTTCCTAACCAAATTCAAGTACAGGAAATTCATCCCTGGTTTTGCACCTATGTCTCTAATGGATATAGCCATCCTGTAAATGGTTCACCTCCTAGGCCCCTGCTTGTAAATATTTCATTTCCCAAGCCTCTGATTACATATATTAAGGGTACGAGAACTTTTCAGAGATTTGAGATACATATATAGGCTTAAAAAGGCCCTTCTGGTCATTAGCCTAGTAAACAGCTATGAAGCTATGAACCTATAAATGCTCTTCAGTTTTTCATTGGCACTGCTACAATGTGGTCAAATGGTTGATTTGTGTGATTTGCCATACTGCTTTATTTGGCAAGATTTTATTAGGTTTCAGTTTTACGTATGTGGTTGTTTGGCTGTCCTTTGACTTTAACTGTTATCTTTTAATTATTTAGATCAGATTTTTGTTGTAGATAGCAATCTGTTTTTGCATGTTTAGCAGGATCACTCTTTATTAGCGACTAATGCACATTGCAAAAATATGCTTTTCCCTTATTCCTTATTGTTGTGGAACCATGGAGTTAAAATGTGTATAACAGAAGATGAGGACAAGCAAAGCTGCTTATTTTGATTTTTCTTGCTTTTTTTTGGGATGGATATTAGATTTAAATTAGACAGAGGTGTATGTATCAAAGTGTTGCGTTGGTAAACCTTGTGTTCTCAGATTTTTTTTTTCCTTTCTGGTTACTATACTAGTTTTTGAAAACTGGATTTTACTGCTTGTTTTTCATTAAACTCAAATTCTTGAGACTACTGTTTTAGAAAAGCAGAAATCTATATATTTTTTCATTGAATGTATTTAATGCATATAGTGGTGCAGCCAGGCATGTACTAAGTACTCCACTGTATAAATATTTATTTAAACTTTATTTATATGTTCATAGGTAAGTGCTAGGTTAGATGCCCTTGTAGACCATTTAAGCCTAGCTAATGTCCCTTTGTGTGCTTAAAATAAACTATCATATTTGATTATATACTGGCCTTACCTATCCCATTGTCAATAATTATATATTACCCCAATGAGAATAACTGGTTCATACAACAGATAATTTGTGGGTATCCATGAATAGGATAAAGCATTTAGGAGTTTTCTCTGTCCATTCATAGCCCTAGGGTAATTATTTTTTGTTTCCCATCCATGGGGCTAAGTTGTGCTTGAACATGGACAGAGATGAACATTGTTTTATGTGGATGAGGAGTCTGTTCCAGAGGAGCCATATAATTATTATTATTATTATTATTAGAATTTATTTTTGGCTCCTACAACTCTGTCTATAATCTTTGTAATTGAATTTTAATTGCAGGTTGAACTGTTTTGCAGGATTAGCATTAATGGAAGGGTATGCCCATCATAAGCATTGTCTGTCTGGATCCGGGGCATGGTAATTTTGGGTGTGTCACATTCTGGAATATACTGTATAGTCCCTCATATCCTATCTACAGCCTTGCATGCCCACATAAATATTTTAAATAATCATCTTCATCATTACCATATCCAAAAGTATAAAAACACATTTGTTATAGACATCTCCAAATTTTGATTATGACACCTTTGCCTAACTAGGATTTACTGAATCCTGTGATGAGTAGTGACATTACTAGTTCACGACACATAGATTAGTAGGAATAAAAGAGCAGGACACATGTCACCCAAAAATATATAAACACTAGCACACAGAAAATGCTCAAAATAAATTTCACTTATATTAAAGTCTGATCTATTACAGAAATTACAGATGGTGTGACATTACTCGAGAAGACACAGCAGATATGTGAAACATAAGGCCATATCTTCTTAGGTTGCTTTGAATAAGATTTTAAAAATCTCATGGTCTGTCAAAAGATCAAAGCTTTAGGACTAACACATATCATTGCTGAATGAACACACAGGCCAGCTTGACGGATTTGTCATCAATAATCTCATAAAATGTTCATGTTGCCTGCAGAGCTGTTATTTATAAAGGAACTCATGTCCAAAAAGTACATGCAAGAATTTCTCTTTCTTTCTCTGTCTCTCTCTCTCTCTCTCATTACCTCTCTTTCTCTTTTTATTGTTATTCAGTTGTAGAAAAAGACCACATTATCTGCCTCAGGCATACTGCCTATCATTCAGAAGATCATTCACAGAACATTGTCCCCCCACACACCCCTTTAGTAATGCATGCTAACCTTAACCATAAGTTTGCCCCTGTCTCTAACCCTAATCATAAATCTTACCTTAAAAAAAAGTCTTTCTGTAATACTACCATCAAACTAGCCAGGCTTAGACATTCGCGTGCACACATATACGCACACACACACACACACACACACACACACACACACACACACACACACACACACACACACACACACAAACAGTTATTGTTTACACTTGCCTAATCCTTACCCTAACCTTAACCCCCAACACATGCAAAAATAATCTCACCCTTACCCAAACCCTACTTACTTTTACTGGCCACACACATTCAATTTTCTGAACATTCAGCTATTCAAACTACCCTTGATTTTTTAAACAAATGTATGTTTGATAAATTGCAGGGGAACCGTATGCACTGATAATGTGAATTCAGTCAAATTTGTTCAGTGAATTGTGATTAAACAGAAAGTGTCAAAAGAACTACTACTATGTCCACTTCATAATTTCAAAATGCTGAAATCTTGAATTTCAGTGTTCCGAAATCACAAAGCTGAAAACCCAACCAGAACTCACAAACATGAAGACACATAACCGCGAAATTCAAAATCCCGTACCCACGCTACACATGCAGTACACACATAAACATACACAAAACACCCCCCACAATCAAACAAACTAACGTAACTACATATAAGCAGGGGGGCAAACCCCCCACCCCCACACCTCCCCGACTTATATATTCTAACTCCGAGATCGCACAAACAGTAACACAAACGAAACTCACACAAACATCTTACAGTCTCTCAAACACACACATAGCAGTCACAACACACACTAACCCCCTAACCAACCTACTTACACACACATACTTACCAAAATTAAGCCCAAACATCCACAATCCGTACCACCGGAAGCAGAAATTCAAAATATCTGTGCTTTGGTATTTTGAATTTCGTGCTTCTGCCGGTTTCGGAAATGTGATTATTCCTCTTTGTGATTTCAGAATACTGAAATTCGAGATTTCAGTATTTCAAAATTACAAAGTGGACCCATATATACATATATGGATATGGATTTACTAGACAATCTCGAAATACTGAAATGTCGAATTTTAGTATTTTGAGACTGAATAGTGGAAAACCCACATACCCGAAAACCCACAATCGCAACCATTCACACACACACACACACACACACACACACACACACACACACACACACACACACACACACACACACACACACACACACCAGCACATAAACACACACACATACATCTACCTAACTACACTAAAGCAAACATAACAACAACACATAAACACAACAAAACATACAAACACACCTACCCTACCTATAAGCAGGGGGGCAAGCCCCCATGCACTCCCCATGTGGGGGGCTGCACCCCCCCACACCACACCAACTTATATATTCTAACTCTGAGGTCACACTAAACACACAAAAAACACCACTACACACACTGACACACACTAAAATCCCTACCCAATACCCTTATACAAACACCACTTACCTGAAACCCCAGATAAATCAACAATCTGCACCACACATCACGAACGTGACACCATGATAGTGGATTTGACATTTCCGCATTTGACATAGTGCAGTTTCGCATAACTGCACTTTCCACTATTCAGTCTCGACATACTGAAATTTGACATTTCAGTACGTCAAGATTGTCTAGTGAATCCATGTATATATTTTATATATATATATATATATATATATATATATATATATATATATATATATATATGGGTCTACTTCATTTGATTGACCATTTGACCGAAACCCATTTGATCGAAAGCTCATTTGATTGAAAACCAGTATGCAAGGCAAATAACAGGGATTTGTCCCCCTCCCCAATGTCGTGCGACCTTGGAGTTGGTATATATAGTTGGGGGGTGTGGTGGGTGCAGCCCCCCACCCGGTTTCCTTTAAAAGAAGAAAATAAAACAAAAAGTAGAGATTTTAAAAGAAAATAGTGGGGGGCTGCGCCCCTACCCCCAACTATATATACCAACTCCAGGGTCGCATGACATTGGAGAGGGGGACAAATCCCAGTTTTATGCCTTGAATACTGGTTTTCGATCAAATGGATTTAGGTCAAATGGTCTTTCGATCAAATGAAGTAGACCCATACATATATATATATATATATATATATATATATATATATATATATGGATCTAGGATGTTTGCTCGAGTGAACAAACGTCCGAATCCATAATAACCAAACACACTTTAACGAAAGCGCCTTTATCGAAAAAGCGCTTTCGTTAAAGCCTGTTACAAAAAAAATAAAACACTACCCCCCACACCCCCCCACTTTAATATTCTGCCTCCTCGACTGCACTACAGTGAGGAAAAGGGAAATTTCCCTTACCCACACTGTAGTACAGCCTCGGCAATAGGCATACTTACACGAAAGTGCTTCTTCGGTGAAAAACACTTTCACGTAAGTATGCCTGGCCGTTTGGGTTTCGGTCGTTTGCTCACTCGAGCAAACGTCCTAGATCCATATATATATATCTATCTATCTATCGATAAATATATATATATATATATATATATATATATATATATATATGCACACGTATAAGGTACCATGTGTTTGGTTTAAATTCATTTGATCTAATTTTAGATTTTATTCATTTGATCAAAATTCATTTGATCTAAATGCATTTGGTATAATTTTGGATTTTAAGCATTACATTGATGCCTGTTTTCATAGACTAATGTATTTTTGACCATGTAGGTTTAGTTTTGTGATATTAGTGTAAGTGAAGATTCAAGTATACAGTTATAGGTATATAGAAATGTGGATGTTGATCATACACAGTAGCTTATGAGAATTTGCTGTTTTCCTCACTCTTGTGTAAGCTTGGAATTGAATATGTAATTAGAAGTGGTCGTGTGGAGGGGTGCTGTCTTCCACACTAAGGGTGCAGGAGAGCTTGTCCCCTGCAGAAACACTGTTTTACTTGTTTTTTTTTTTTTCAATTTTGTTGATGTTTTGAATTTTTGATTAAATACTTTTAGATGTATTGAATTGGAGTAACTGATTTTAGATGTTACAATGTAGACCCTATATATGTATGTGTATAGAAAATACCTTAAACATCCTGTAATGGAGGGCCCATGGCATGGAATATATGCAAATGACCCATTAAAGACATCATTCAAGTACTTTAGCTACAGACTTAAAAAGTAAAAAAAAAAAAAAAAAAAAAAAAAAAAGGTCATGGACATTCAGAAGCCATGTTGCTGTAACACTCGATGTCCTTAAAGGATTATTTGCATATACCTCATGGGCCTACATTACAGGAGGTTTAAAGTATTTTCTGTACACATATGTTGTTTTAATTAAATGATCCCTAATCTTTTCAATAGGTACCATGGGATCTTTTACATCCACTTATGCTGCTAACAACTCAAATACATGGGACCTCAGTTTAAATTCTCATCTGTAGGATGAAATGTTTTTCACAAGCTGTATTTGACTCATGACCTTAGAATTTTTAGCACAATTATCATGTATGCTGTAAACTGTTAATGAAATGCTGTCAGAGAAGACAGCTAATATACATATGGTTACTTCAGAAGCAACTTATTTGGATAAGAAATTCTTAATACAAAGCATTTTTCAAGTTGCACCTTTTCCATATTCCAGTAAAAGAAATAAAAAAAAGTATTGCGTAAGTATACATTTAACCTCAGTAGAGACTATTTTCCCACAGGCACTAATTTCAAGAGTTTCATAGAAATGTTATATTCTATGGCAACATCTCATGAGATAAGTGACAAAATTGCTTACTAACTGCCTGGATGGTATTTTCAGATATTAATATGGAATCACCTTTGAGGGAAAAAAATTAAATCATGACAATATAGGTAAATAGGTTTATACTAGGATAACAACTATCTTGGTCCTTACAAGCCTAGCCAAGCAACCAAACCCAGTTTTGACCCAGAATTCCTTGGCTGCCTATATGGTGGGGTATGCTAGTAAAGAGGTAGCTAGGGGTTATGTGGGGGTGTATGTTAGTTGGGGATTATTTCATTTCCTGTCAATCTCTGTCCACCAATGACATGGGGGGCCAGATAGGGAGTGAATCTGTGATTTCTCAACTAATCATCGATGTTTCTTTTGAACAGGTTCAGGGATGAATTCTGCTTCATGTAAATGATGAGGTTATTCATAGTGCGGGGTTCCTTTGAGATACATATTGATCTGTCCATCAGGTTCTATTTGTGTTGCAAAGTTCAGGTCTCTGGATCTAGTGTTTCTGCTGCTGTTTGTCTTGTAGATGTGCAAGAGATCTGTCAGACCTGGATCTGAGGATGCCTTATATGCTAGGAATAGATGGCCTCTCATTAACCTGTAGGAGACTGAGTACAGAGATAGGACCTTAAAGTGATCTGTGTAGGACAGGGTATTCATGCATTGGATTCTCCTGGTAAGGAACCTTTGAGGCATTCCAGCTGCTGCAAGTGCTTGGTTAGCTACATATACCAAAAGCAGCACTGTACTCAATGATGGGTCTGATAAGACCTCAATAGTGTGGCAATATTACTTCCTTGGGCCTGGATGCCATACCCTTGCTTATGAGTTGGGTGACATAGAATTTATTTATTTTTTTTACTGTCTTGGCTACGTGCTGGTTGAAGACCTGATTACTGTCTACATATGTTCCAAGATCCCTATCACATAAACTCTTAGAGGTGTTTTATCGATGAAGTAATTAGCTTGGGTGGATGATTTCCCAAAGGGCACTATAACTCATTTTTTTGCATTTGGTTTTAATTCATGGCTTTTACACCAGTCCTTTGTTTGTGTTATACCATCTTGCAGGATCATGGTGTTGTGGAGAGGAATCTATGATAACTCCCAGTTTACAGTCATCTGTGAAACTGGTGAGCTAAAGGCCTCTAACATAAGCCTTGATGTCCATAAAGTAAATTCCAACCAGGACCAGTCACAACACAGAGCCATGGATTACTCTGCTGGGGACCCATCTCTTGGTGGAGGTGTTCTCACCAATCCTGACTTCTTGGATCCTATCTGTGAGCCAGGTGTCAATTCAGTGAGTTATGTAGATATTTTTCCTAGTTCTGAGAGTTTGTCAGTAATACCTGAGTGGGGTATTGTCTTGAATGCCTTGGCCAGGCCAAGGTAGGCAGCATGTACCATTTCCCTCTCATCTATAGCTATGGTGAACCCTCTCAAAGATGTCTACATAGTTAAATTGACAAGATCTTTCCTTAACAAAGACAAACTGGCATTGGTTCAGTATCTATAGGTTGTCAGTGTCCTTGTTGATCATTTCCATGAGTAATTTGATCCATGGCTTTGATTATTACTCTTGTCAGACTGATGGTCCACGATAATGTGGTAGAGGGAAGTCCTACTGCTTACCAGTGGAAGTGGTGAGCATTTTACTGCCTAACACTAGAAGAGTGGTTTCCAGCTCTGAAATTGTAATTTTATTTGCCATTTTGGGATGCTTTCTATCCCTTTCGACTTTCTGGCTTAAAAACATGTGTGTTTGTCACATTGTACAGCACCGCAGGTCTACGGTTAAACTATTCTAGGTGCCAGAAAATCTGCTCTTCAAATTTTCCCTTAGAACTAGCTCGTTTCTCAGTAGTAGCACTAAAATCTGAACCCCCTGTGACTAGCACATGCTCTAGAACCTGCTGGAAAGCATTAGTAAACCTTAAACTGATACAAGCACTCAACTCTCCTTGTCAATAAGGAGAAATTAATTGTAGGCACTAAACAGCCTATAAATGCAAAAGTACCTTACAAAGGTAAGGGAAAACAGCTCTTGTACTTTACAAAAAAAGCACCTAAACAGGCATGTCCAAGGGTCAGCTTCCGGCGATTTCTCCTGTCCACCTGGTGAATCTGGTAAAATAAGTAGACAGAACCAGTTGATAATCTTTATTGTATCATCAGAACCATTCATTGCACTTTCTTTAAAATGGATCTAACAAGCTAAGAATATAATTACTGCAGCACTGGGCAGTTTCACAGTGCAGCACTAGAATAAAAAAAAGACTGACAGCAGCGTTGGGAAGTGCTATGGGCACAAACTTCTTGTTTCAGACCAAGTCTTGTGTCTTCAGTTTAAAACTGAATTAATTTCTTTGGTTTTCTTAGTTGTTGCAGTCGAGTCTGTGTTCTCAGCCTGATCCGAACTTGAAGCAGCAGTTCCAGATGGTGAATTCAATTGTTCTACTTCATAATTAACACTGCCTGAAAACAAGAAGTTTGTGCCTACTCAACAGCGTCAACATAGCACTTCCCAACGCTGCTGTCAGTCTTTGTTTTATTCCTAGTGCTGCACTGTGAAACTGCCCAGTGCTGCAGTAATTATATTCTTAGCTTGTTAGATCATTTCCTTTTTTCACACTACTGGATACCATTTTAAAATGCTGAACCTGAAACTACTGAAAGTGCAATATTTTTAATAATCACAAGAATGGTTCTGATGAAATCTGCGTTCCAGGCAGATGAAAGCGCTTAACCCGTGTGGATTACAATAAAGATTATCTGTTTTAACTGGATATACCCTGTTCTGTCTACTTATTTTACCAGTTGGAGTATTTCACCATTTGTTCTACCTTGTTACCTGGTGAATCTGGGCATACTGGGGCAATGCAGCAACTGCCTCATGTACACAGACAACCCTCTCCTCCTACCACCCAAAATTACAACCTATGAGAGATGCACTTACATAGCCAAACTGGAAGCAAAGCTCTCTCCAGCCAAGATTGTGCTAGACAGTCAAGAGGAGAAGGTTAACACCTACACTACACCTCAAGCAACACATAGCCCTTCAAAATCTACACCATCAACATCCACACATAGCAACACTAAATTTACATATGCGGAGGCCCTTAACATTAACCTGCCTAAGCAACAAGAACCTCCAAAGCTGAAACGCAAACAAACACTGGTCACAACCAAAGTGACACATAGCTCACAACACCAATGTGCCACCCAACAACAGCCCCTAAGGCAAGACAATGTACCCAACACTTTAGTCATAGGTGACTCTATAGTCAGGCACACCGATGTCCCACTCACCAGGCTGAGAAAGGCGAAAATTACAGTCAGCTGCCTGTCAGGTACCAGGATCCACCACATAACGCATGCACTCAAGTCACTCCACAACAAGAACAAATACGACTCTGTCATTTTCCATGTTGGAGTGAATGACTTGAGACATACCTCCCTGGACTACATGAAAAGAGACATGGAAGAGCTGTCAGATCATGTGGCCCAGGCAGGTATGACCCTAGCCCTGAGTAGCATCCTGCCTTCACCCAGAATGATACCACAGTATAAGGACAAAATGATTGACTTCAACAATTGGCTAAGCTTCTGGTGTCATTCAAAGGGGATCCAGTATCTCTCTGCCTGGGACGACATGATCCACAAACCACGATGCTTTGCCAGAGATGGTCTGCAGCTGTCACTCCTGGGATTCAGGTTACTGGCTAAAGCTCTTGCCACCCTGATAGTGCTTTTTTTAGGCAAGGTTCAAAGGATAAAACCACCACTGTAACAGATACAAGCCTGCAAAATCTGAAGGTAATGCTACCCAATGCTAGAAGTCTAAACCTCAAAATGCACTCTCTCAAGGCACTCCTAAAAATGGAGAACATCGATATCTGTGCAGTAACTGAGACCTGGTTCAAGACTCCAAAGAGCACCCCTGCAATACCAGGCTACAACTCTTATCACACTTTTCGGCCACCAAACCAAGACTGAAACACTAAAGGTGGAGAAGTGTCCATATTCACCAAGGATATTCACACCTCCAGGCTAATTGCCCAACACAATGCACCTGAAATTCTCCAGGTGCAACTAACACTAGATAAGACTGCAATCCAGATTGTAGCTTGCTACAGATCCCCACCATGCCCAAAGATTCTCACTACACCTTTCTAAACATATTGGAAAATATTAGGACGCAACCAAACACCCTAACACTGGGTGATTTCAACTACCCTGACATCAACTGGGAAAACTACTTTGGTACCAACATCTTTTCCCAAAGGTTCTTGGAATTCATAAATTCCAATGCCATGGATCAACTAATCCATTGTCCCACCAGGGGCTCCAATATCCTAGATCTGGTCATTACCAACATGGAAGATAGATGCTCCACACCAGTGGTCACCTCCTCATTGGCCAGGTCTGACCAAAAGCAAATCACTCTTGACACCTGCATCCCACCTCCACCCCACAGTAAGGAAACCTCCATAAAAAACTTCTCCAAAGCCAACTTCATGCTACTTAAGGCAGAAGTGACAAACGTCATGGCACCCATGCAGACGGGAGCTGAAGGTTCAACTGCTGAATCCTACACTAAGGCACTGTATGAACACATCCACTCGTGCATGAATCGTGCCATCACAAATAGAACCAAGATGCTCTCCTCCAAAAAAAGGAAGCCAATCTGGTGGTCCCCTGCCATAAACAAACTATACAACAGAAGGAAGAAACTGTTGCAAAAAAAGAGGAAAATCCCAGGATGCAAACAACTCCCTTACCAGCCTCAGTAAGAAGCTGAGATCCCTCATAAAATCCTCCAAAGCTAGTTATGAAAATAAAATTGCCAAAGATTCCAAAGACAACCACAAGGCATTCTATAGTTATGTCAAGAATCTAAATGGCAGTGCTCAGATCTGCTCTGAGTTACAACAGAATGGCAATAAATATACTGATCCCAAGGATATTGCCAATATCCTGACAGATCGATTTAGTGCCCTCTTCACCCCCTTTCACCCCCTAAAGGGCCCATCTCAATGCAAAAGATTGCCAAATTCTGGTAATCAAGGCCACACAGGTAGAAACCGCACTCTCCAAAGTTAAGAATACAGCATCCATGGGACCATATGACATCCCAGGCTGTGTACCATATGAACTCCAAAATGAACTGGCACCTCACCTAAGTGTCATGTTTAATCACAGCCTCATTTCAGGCTTCGTGCCCACTGAGTGGTGCATAGCTACAGTTATCCCACTCCACAAGGGGGGATTCACCTTGGATCCTGGGAACTACCGTCCCATCAGTCTAACGAGCCTGATCAGGAAGGGCATGGAACGCTTTATCATGGAACTTATAAACAAAGACATTGGCAACCTTCAAACACTGGACCCCAGCCAGTTTGGGTTTGTGAAGGGCCAATCTTGTCTCCTGAACCTGATTGACTTCTTCGAATCAGTCACCACAGCTGTGGATGAGAATAAGGCAGTCAACACAGCATATCTGGACCTTGCCAAGGCTTTCAACACCATTCCTCATTCTGGAATCATAGATAAACTTACTAAGCTGGGCATAAATCCCTATGTCACTCGATGGGTTGCCAACTGGCTTACTGACAGAACCCAGACTGTAAAAGAAGCCAACTTCAAATCCATCTCCAGACAAGTGACAAGTGGAGTACCTCAGGGTTCAGTCCTGGGACCGCTGTTGTTTGTCATCTACTTCTCTGAGGTACAGGCCAACACTAAGGGACTCTGGATAACAAAGTTCGCAGATGACTGTAAACTGGGAGCCATTATTGAATCCCCAAATAATGTGGATAGTCTACAAAAGGGCCTTACAGAAACAACTGCTTGGTGCCAGAGCCATGGGCTCAAGCTTAATGCCAAGAAATGTATAGTTATCCCCTTTGGGAAAAACCATGTACCCATGAATTACCACATAGGTGGCAGTACACTAAACACCGTAAGTGTGATGAGAGACTTAGGGACACAAGTGGACAGTGGTCTCACCTTCGATAACCACATTTCCACAACAGTCGGGAAATCCTTCTATGTGGCACACCTCATCACTAAGGGCTTTTCATCCTGAAAAAAGGAGGTCATTGTCCCACTGTACTCATCCTTCATTAGACCCATTATAGAGTACAATGCCCCATTTGGTATGTATCTCACAAGACATCTGCAACAGCTGGAAAGGCCGCAGAAATACCTCACTAAAAGAATCACAGGCCTAAAGCAGATGCCCTATGCTGACCATCTAAAAAAACTCCAGCTATACTCCGTGGCATATTGTCTACTCAGAGGCGATCTCTGCTTAACATACAAGGCCATGTCAAACCCTGAGCTGTTGGACATGCTCCACTTAAAGAAATCTCAATCCCTCAGAGCCACATGCTCCAGGGCTCTAAACCTTGTCATCACAATGAACAAAACATGCTGGAGGGATAGGTTCCTGACCCAGAGACTCCCTATACTCTGGAATAGACTGCCCATACATGTCAAGCAGAGCTCCTCCTTGTCCCTCTTCAAAAGAAACCTTGACGATTGCATGGGAGATAGGAAATTCACCCTGGGGATCACATCAGTTACCCTGCTAGACAGGGGTCCAGGGAAATAAATATTTTGGGAAGAAATATCCGGGGAATTGTTTGGCTAGGCTTGTATAGGCCCTAGGGCCGATAGCCTAGTACCAACCTATGAACCTAATGAAGAAGGATGACCATTGCAGCCCTCCATTCATCTGGCATGTTACCAGTTTTGAAGATGTAGTTGAAGAGTGCCTCAAGTGGTCCTGCTATGTCATATCTTAGGCTATTTAGGAGGCACCCAGGGATATTGTCAGGACCTACTGAAGCACTGAAGTGAGTGATTCCAGGACCTTCTCCCTGTTGATAGTTGGGGGCGATATGCTGCAAGAGATTTCATAGGGGGGAGTGAGGGGTGAAATTAGAGATACATTTATCAGACAGTAGATTTGGTATGCTACCCTGGTCAGGGAAGGTTGTGCTATCTGTCACCAGTTCTGCACACTGCTGAGTATTACTTTTAAGGTTACTTATATAGCTGAAAAAGGCATTGTATTAGTCCTTAAGCTGGGAGTCTATCTTAACCTCATAACTAGCCTTGTTGGACTTTATTAAACCTCTTTGTTTGTTGTTTAGTTGAGTCAGAGAGTTCTTGTCTCTGTATGAGTTGGTCTTTTTGATTTTATCCATGACTTTTTTCTTTTGTTTTATAACCTGTTAATGTATGGATTCCACCAATGTGGTTTGTTATTGGTGTTAGATCTAGGGTCACATCTAGTAGTTACAGCAGCCTTAGTGGAGCCATTTACATGTTTGTACAGGGTTTTTGTAAATAATTCTGCATAGGTAGCTGTGTTCTTGTGGTTTGGGGGAACTGTGAATTTTGACAAATTGTTGCGGAATAGGATGTAATCTTCTTTAGTATAGTTCCAAACTGTTGCAGGTTTAGTCGGGTTTATGGACATGATTTTCATTTTGAGGGAGAGATCTTTGAGGTGTGACTTCACCAATGAGGGCATGACACAAGCAGGAGTGCAATGCTCTTCCATGTTGGTGAGTAATAGATCCATGATCCTCTAGCTGGAGAGTGCACTGTCTGGTCTAGGGTATTTGGGCTCATAAAGTCCAGGAAATGTTTTCCTATCAATTAGAGGCAGTGTATGTTTCCCAGTCTATAGAGGGGTAGTTAAAATCTCTCATAAATAATGTATTTGGTTAGATGCTGTCTGCCAATAGTTGATCTAGGTAAGAACTGTGAGGTTCATGGGTCAAAGAGGTTATCCTTTAACTGGCCAGGACATGGTAGGGAACCTTGTCTATGGAGACTTGGATATGGACAGACTCCTGGTATCATTCTGTTTAACCAACCTTGAGTTGTATTTGCTGCTAATTTAAATCAAGACATGTCCTCTTTATCTGTGCTGCTGTTGGTCTAAATGCATAGAAGGCACTGTAACCTTCCACTGCTGAAGCACTTTCTGTGGCATTAAACAAAGTTGCAGTAACAGCACAGATGTCTAGATTCCGCAGAGTGAGATGAGCGTGTAGAGTGTGGAGTTTCTTGTTTAGACTCCTAACATTGGTTGCTTTGAGTTTCTTTTTATTTATGTTTTTATTTTGTCATTGCCTAGAAAGGCTGTAAGACGGTGGGTAAAGTTTTAGCAAATGTATGAAGATCCCAGGATGGACAGATGCAGACCATCCTTAACAAAGCAAAGTGTTCTGTTAATCATGTCTTCCCATGTGTACTGGATTCCCTTTGAGTGACACCAGAACCTAAGCCAATTATTAACATCAATCATTTTCTTTCATACTGTGGCATCATCCTCGGTGAAGGTAGAATGCTGCTTAATGCAAAGCACATACTTGTCTTTG
This sequence comes from Protopterus annectens, assembly GCF_019279795.1. Taxonomy (NCBI): domain Eukaryota; kingdom Metazoa; phylum Chordata; order Ceratodontiformes; family Protopteridae; genus Protopterus; species Protopterus annectens. The sequence continues at coordinate 1,260,914,628 of NC_056745.1, forward strand.
ACACACATTCAAACATATCCATAATGTCTTTTTATATAGCCCCATGAGGTACGCCTCAGGTCATTTATACTCAACATGGACAATGATAGAATCATATTAGTACCTGTGGTACAGTGTCTTGTGTGTGTGCATGATATTGCAGATCTTAGCTCCACATAGGTAACTAACTGTTATCTTTTCCATGTCTTACCTGGTGAGAGGAGTAGCTGTGTCATACAATAGAATCACCTATGACAAGAGTGCTAGGTAAAGTGTTTGCTTGCCTTATGGACTTTTTTTCTTGGGGATGACTGGGTATAGGCTATTGTGTGGTGTCAGGTGATGCTTCTGGTATGTGCTTTAGTGATTGCAGAGGGTAGGTTTTGCAGTTTGACAGCTTAGGAAATCTTTGAGTTTGGAGAGATTTCTTTTAAGTGCTTCAGCATTAGAAACCAGTAATAAAAACATCTCATTCTGCTATAAGTCACCTGCAGAAGTTATTGAATCCAAAAAAAAATCACTGAAAACAGTAAGCCAAAAGTAGTGACCACTGGAGAATTCAGGAAAAATGTCAATGTTTACATTATATTGTATCAGCAAATAACTAACACAGTGCCAGACAATGAAAAAAAGGATTTTGTAAAGTGTAAAAAAACAAAATAAAGCATGTTTTTAGCCTATAAACCTCTTTCTTCAAGCGTCTGTCTGATTGTTAGCATTTTTGGATTTACCCTTTTCAGGAGGTGAGATTTCTGAGCATACCGAACATTATAGTGCTTAAGCAAGATGTTTATTCGAATAACCTGGAAGGATAACCAATGTACTTTATAACACTCTGCATAGGTTATGTTTCAGCTGTTAAGGTTTGAAGAAATAAAACAAATTTTGTGAGTTTGAAAACTGAGAGGAAGGATGCTTTATAATTCAAATAGTATATACTTGTGCTGGGTGGGTACGGCTGAATGCAGACAGAGGGTGAATGTGTAATGGGGGTAGGAGTGTTAATTAAAGAAATATATTTTCATGTGAGTTTCTCCTTGTAGGTTATAATACTACAGCTTACTCCACGAAGCACAAGATAAATTATTATAGAAGATACTTAAGCAGCGATGATGCCATTACAATAGATGGGCATATTTTTAAATAGGAAAATGCATTTTGTTAGTAAGTTTGCACTGATTTCATTAGATAATTGCAATGATGCAGCATAAGAAAAAAACTGTTTCAAAGGCACAATGAAGATGTTGACTGAGATGTGTCGCCCCTCATTTCTATCTATACAACCCTGGTCTAGCCTATACTACTTTATTAAAAGACTGGCATGACCACTCCTTTAAGAATAAAATAATAATAATAATATGAAAAGGTTAATGATGAACAGTTCTGTCTAGGTTGCACTGGATAACCAAGGTGACCTGTGAATATACCAAGTGAAATGCTAAACTTAGCACTATTTTGTAGACCATAAGAGACATTTAGATGTTGTGCTGCAGAGGCTGAAGAATTTCTTTTATGTGCAGGAAATGCATTCCAAACATAGAGCAGCTCACAGAGGTATGTGAAACCAGCAGCATTAAATGTGCAAAGCATACTGAGTGAAACATGTAAAAGTGCCTGTCTTATAGAGCATAAAAAATATCCATACATCAGAGATGTCAAGTTGCTTTTCAATACTTGTAACCGTGATGATCCAAGTATATTTCAGCAGCTGCTGAGGCTGTGGTAAGCCAACAACAATTAGGCAATACTATAGCACTGCCTTTTATTTATTTATTAATGATTTATTTATTTTGGTGCAGAGGTTAGCATTGTTGCCTCACAGCAAGAGGTTCTCCCGTTCGATTCTCGGCTGGAGCGCCTTCTGTGTGGAGTTTGCATGCCCTCCCCATGGTTGAGTGACGTTAAAGGAATGCATGTAGGTGTGAGCGTGAATGGGCATGCCTTTGTTGAAGGTTGGGCATCGGGCTGGCAACTTGGCACCGTAAAATTCACTGCCAATCATGAGCAGACCGGAGTTCTGCTGTGGCGACCCCTAACCGGGAAAAGCCAAAAAACGGATGATTATTTATTTATTTTATTTTATATTTGTTGACCGGGAATGTCTGACTGAGACAAAGCCCTTTTTCAGCAGAGGCCCGGGGAGAAAAGCTCCAGTAAATACTAATAACATTTAGTTATTATTACAGATATTATACAGGTAGAATAAGGCAATCAGCTAGCAGACTACAGTTACATTTGTGAGAGTATACAGAGTGCATTTCATCCTCATACAAATATTTTATAGGTAGAAAAATGTTAAAAACAGCTAGATTACAGCCACAACATTTTTAAAAAGTAGTTGTTAGTATAAAAAAAACATAGGGGTAAAAAATAATTTTATTTATTTATTAAATATATTTTTTGGAACATAAGCAGCTATGATGAAAACTCTTTAATTTCACTCTACTCCAAAATATCTTGGTTGAGACTCCTCTAGACAACTCCATAGGAGTCTGTAATCTAACTCTTTACTATACTATAATAACACTCTTAATATTCACCTGAAGGCAGCCTGCAGCCAGTTAGTTACCTAGGAGACCTCTTTCATTTTGAGCTTGCCTTTCTTCAACACATTAATGAACCTAAGTATGAATTTACTTCTCTCACTATTTCTTTGTTTATATTCCTGATATGTCATGGGTCTTTGCATAGATGTTACTTCATTTACAGTCATGTGTGGCTTATTCAGTGCTCTTATCCTTAAATGTCCACCACTTCACTGCTGTATAATCTGTTTGATTGCTTTATTGCTATTTGTAAATTCCCAGTTTCTAGAATGTGCCTTTAGCTTGAAGCATAAATGAATGTGAATTCATCTTTTTTTTTTTTTTTAAACATACTCCTGAATGTGTATATGTCATTCTCTATATTTTCTGTGTTTCAGACGGATTGTGCAGATCACGTATTATGTTTTGGTACCTGTCATCTGCTCCTTCGATTGCTTCAGTTATATCATGCATGTGTTTTCCTGTCATGTGTAAAAGTAATGCCTTTATGTTATCATCTGATTAATTATTTAGGGCAGAAGCAGCATATTAAATTGTTTTGGTCTTTGTCCTTACTGCCTTCTAATAACAGGCCCTCTCTCAGTCGACTGGCCCATTTATTCTCCATCTGTTGAGGCAAGAACAGACCAAAGGGGTTGTCATTTAGACTGCCATAATGGGTGATTCTTTTTCTTCTGTTTAAGGCCAAATAACAGCTGCTCATGCTTGGTGACACACTCGGGGTTCATTAAGAGAGTGTCATCTGCTTCCAAAAGTGCTGTGTCGGACTCTAATATATTTTCCATGAATGACATAACATCTCATGACAGTCCTGTACCCTAAAATCCAATGCTCCCATGGGAACTGTAGTGTCCACTGGGGATTCAACCATGAGAACATGTGCCATGAGCATGTGCACTCATATCAACCCCCTGGGGAGAAGCAAGCAGGTGAAGTGGTGTCATATTTTCCCTCCATATCACCTCCAACAGATGCCTGAATTCCACTTGCCTAAGTCATGGTCAGGACTTTATCCACCTATGTCAGCAGCATAGCTACTGAATCAGTTACCTATTTTTTCTGTTGTAAGCATATATATTGAGGGTATCACAGTCTATGTCGAATGTTGACACTCAAGGGATCCGATGGATTTTTTTCTCATTTTGAATATACGTAATTGTTGAATGCAATGATTTGTGACATGCATCTCATCAGCATCAGCTGACTTAATAAAAATTTACAACACACCATTGATATAAACAACTTATTAATAAAACATATATGACACAAAAATATTTACCTTCTCGTACAATGGTCAAGATCAATGCAAGATATCCAACAATTCATCCAATAAATAAAGAACACTTCACTTTCACAGTGTTTTTTTGATAGCTAATTCCTGTGTCAGAATGTAGAAATGATAACTAGAAAAAAAACTTATGTGAAGAGCTATGCTTCCAAACTCTTATTTAGATATACTAATTTTGTAGCCACAGACTCATGACCAAAGTGAGCTCAGCACTAAATTGCTATGATTAGCTAAACATGTCCCACCTGACAAGCTTGTCAACAGGCTGTATTCAACAACCTGCATGGGGATTGTCATTACTTGCATGTTGCAGTTTTATATTGTTGTTCTCTCTGCATTACTACTCTTAAGCATCCTGCTTGTGGTTGCCTCTTAAAAATTTATTTTATTAATTTCCTTTGTTTCAGCATTTTGTCTTGTCATTTCTCTTTTATTATAGGAGCAATGAAGCAGAGGAAAATTTACGGAAAAAAATAGTAATATTAACTTTTCCAGTCTTGAAATCAATGGGCACAAGGCAGATAGACATGATATGACTGAACCATGGAATGATAAACTGAGCTGGTCAAAGCTGACAGTAGGCTGACAAAGTATTGATAATTAAACCCTGGAGTCGATGTGGTGAAGACTTCAGATAAATCCTGACATCTAACCACTCTGGACTGACTTAAAACTGTGACAGGGTTGTCAGGTGGTTATCCCCCCTGTTAATCTTGGAAGTCATTGCTTCACCATGTATACAGTTATTATGATGCAAACTGTTATGTCTACTAATTGTTTAAGTTTAATTACCTTTAATGACCAGGGATGTTTTTCTTGGACTTTACATGGATACTTGCTTTTCATTAATTTAGTTATTAGTAATGCTGCCTTTTAGTAATTGCACTTCCCACATGACTCACCTGACATTTACGTACTTTCTTTTGAGGAATAAGAACTGCCAATGTATTCATTGTTATTTATTTAAGAGTTGTTTAATGGGCTCCCCTATAGTATAGGCAATCCTTAGTAGCTTCTTACAATGTGGACCTGTTAAGCTTTAATGTCAATAGTATACACTCCTCAATTAACAGAGCTCAGCTGTGAACATGGGTCAGGAGATTGCGGCAGTTGTTGAGTTATCTGAGACTGTGAAACAATTAATGTTGCTTGTCATAAGTGATGACCCCTTGGTCCTTTTTTGTATTTGACATTGTATTTGCCTGGTCAGTTTTGTCTCTAAAGTAGGGAACCAGTCGATAGTAACTAATGTATTCTTTCCCCTACCTGTATGACTATACTTACAGGTTCACCAACAGGAATTTGAAACTTATCAAAAATTTGTATAGTGACGTTTGTTTGTTTTACCAAAATTGCTACTTCATTCCTTTGAGCAGAGATATGGGCAGAAGTGACTACTACATCATAGTCACATGATGACAACTCGACATGTTCTTGGGGTTGACAAGTGCATTTCTTGCACAGCTCTAATATCGGCAATAACCCTTTAGATTATTGTCTGTATCAAAACATTTAAAATCACAAACATGGTGAATACATTTATCTGACCTATGTTTGAAGAGAAACATAGTTCCTTTTACTTAACACTCACTTCTTTCCTCAGCTTGTAATTTCTACAAGAATAGATAGTGTGTTGGCAGACAGAGAGCTTTTATGTATTACTTTCAACCTTATTGTAATACATTGCATTTATTCAGACCATGACTTCTTACTTTGTCACTTCCCCATTTCTGACCTGGAGATTATTTCCATATTATACCAGATGGCCTGAATTCAAGCAACAGATATTAACACTTACTCAAAATAACCTTTTGTCCATGAGAGGGGAAATTACCAACCACATTATTTAGGAGATGCATTCAAAGGTTTTTGGCATTCCCACCTAAGGTCTTGGACTAATTGTGTTTGGAAATCCTGGAACATGCAATTACACCTGGAAGCAGAATATAAGATGCTACAGAATACATGGCCCTACCTCAAGGTAAATGGATCTCGTAAGGAGCCACAAGAGATTAAATCTAAGATACAGGATGTTTCAAATAAAAAGACAGAAATTGTACTTGTTAGTTTATACTTCCACTATTATAAAGTGTTATCTAGCTAGGAAATATAGAACCAGCGCTAGGCAATCTATACCACATCTAGTTCCAAGAGGGAATAGGAAAGCTGACTTCACTTCAATTGAAGAAGTTCTAGAAGTTTTTAGGGCCAGTTAGCAATCATTATATACTTATGAGGGTAGGCAAAATGTGTCCTTATGTGGAAACATCGATAGGAAATCAGCATCTCTTTCCTTGCCTTGTTTAACTGAAGAGCAGGGAGCATTTCTGGAAATGTCATTTTCTAAGTAAAAAATATTAACAGCTGTTAAAAGATTGCAGCTTTGTAAAGCACCTGGGATGAATGGCCTTCCCTCAGAATTATATAAAGCCCTCCCTCCTAATGCCATGGATCTTTCATGGAAGACTTGCATAACAGCATTCGGACACTTCAGCATACCACCATGTTGGAGGCAATATGTTATAATTCCCTTTGAAAAACCAGGAAAGATCACTTGGATCCTGCTAACAATCACCCAGTTACTCTTTTAAATGAAGACAGTAAAATCTATGACACTATGAGTGATGATATCTATTTAATTATTGTAACACTTGTTCATTCTGATCAAGTAGGCTTTGTTAAGAGAAGAGCCTCTTGGCCTAATATATTAAGAGCAGTATTATGGCTAGAGAAGGGATATACCTCTCATAAATTTCTTACTCTTCAAAGATGCCGAGAAAGCATGTGATAATGAAAGATGGTCATTCCTGTTCCATATTTTAAAAATATATGGCTTTCCATCATGCTTTATAACAACCTTGGCAGTAGTCTGTCAAAGATCCACAGTCACAGTTCGTCTGGGACCCTATTTCTCTAAACCTCAATATCTTTAAAGGAGTGTGGCAATGTTGCCCTCTGGCCCTTTTGGTGGTTTTGTTTGTCTCAGAACCAGTAGTAATAGATCTTAGGACTTATGTTCTTCATCTTGGGAAACAAAAAAAAATGGATGGCAGGAGGCAGATGATTTATTGTTATTTATAAATGATCCAGTGCATACCTACCTCAAATATTAGGGGACCCTGTTAGCTTTTTGTCCCAACTCAGAGTATAGGGTTAATTCCTTAAAATCTATATTGTTAACCCACCATATCACAGATACTTCTACCATCCAGGAAAAGTATGGTTTCATAGCTAATCCTCTGTACTTTGCATACCTGAGTATTCGATTAGTATTAGATGTAAGGATGACCAGGGATCTTAATGTTCATAGTATGGAAAGCATAATGGAAGAAAACATCGTGAAATGGGCTTGGTATATTTTGTAAGACCTCAAACTTTTAAATTTGTATATGTTTTACAAAGTTTACCAATGACAATCCTCTAGTCTACCTTAATGAAATGGGATAGGTGACTTATACAATTTATTTTGTAAGACCTCAAACTTTTAAATTTGTATATGTTTTACAAAGTTTACCAATGACAATCCTCTAGTCTACCTTAATGAAATGGGATAGGTGACTTATACAATTTTTATTTTCTCCAGCTGTGTCTAAAATCTCGGAATACATCTCCCACGTTATAGTTAACATATCAAGTCTCACTAGCCAGGTATTAAAGTGATCTTTATACTCCAGGGGGCCTCCTTACCTCAGGCAATTAATAGAATAAGTAATCCTCATCAATTATCTTAGTTATGTGCATTCTCTCTTGGATACTACAGCCATCTAAATGGTATTAGGGCATCACAATATCTCAATACACTCTGCTGTAATCTACACAGGTTTCTTAAGATTCATGATTGTGGGAGCATTATTGCAATCCTTCTCTTCCGGTCTGGAACACATCCAAATTTTAAGCTATCCAGCCTACATTACCATTACATATATGGTGGGAGAATGGACTATTTCTTCATGCTTCAAAGTTGTGCAAAGACATCTCTTAAACCTCAAGAAAAATTGATTAAAGAATATGCACTCCCCCAGTTTCATTTTATTTTCTATTTACAAATCAAAACCGTAATCCAATCCATAGAAACAGCAGTCAGTATGTGACAACTTAACTCATCACTATATAATTACTTTGATAACTTGAAGGAAACAAGTGCTAATAAAAGAAGTGGGATATCCCACATATATAGTGTGACTATGTCCATTCAATTTGACTTGAAAACAAGTATAATGATGCATTTGTGAGTGAGAAAGTCCTAGCACCTTTAGATACTCCTCCTGCTATGTTGCTAAGCACTCTATTGATGACCATGTCATCTCAGAGGTGGAGAGTTTTCACTTTGAAAATACATGCATAGGCTTTATGTGGCTCAAGACATTATAGCAGCTTATACCAGTGAAACAAGTATCTACTGCTGGACATGTCTGGACATAAATCAAATTTCATCATGGGAGCACATGATTTGGGACTGCAATAAACTCCAGAGATGTTGGGAAGAATTTTGGGGTAAGTTTGATAACATATGCTGGGTGGTGAAGCCTAACAAGTGAGATGTGGTGCTTTATGAATTTCCCCTGAAGCCCCTAAGACAAAAACTTTAAACATTAAGTTACTTGCAGCTAAAAAAGCCATTTCCCGATGTTGAAAAAATCTTACTCACCCGCTCATATCTGAGTGCTCAAGTATAGTCAAAATCATACCATTGTTCATAAGATATTTTACCAACCTAACAACACCCCAATACTTTCCAACCTTATTACCCCCTATAGGAATCTCAACTCCTTACGATCCTCTAGTAAACTTCTTGCTAGCATAAGCAAGTCCAATAACTTGGCTGGGGACTCCTTGTTCTCCAATACTGCTTGAAAAAACTGGAACCTTCTGCCACCTGATCTAACATTACAACCTTCCCTCCCACTCTTTAAACAAAGGCTTAAGAAACATCTTAAAAGACACTGGTTATGCCCCTATTGCAACCCTGACTAATCCTTGCTTTCACTACTGCTGTTTCTATGCTGCCTCCTCTCACTAATCAATATTACTATACCTTTCTGTAAGTAGTAACTATCACTTGTAAATTAAATAACTTTGACATGAATTTAAATTTCACATTTTCTGCATATTACCACAGATATACTGTAAAACTTACCCTATCCTGTAAGTATATAGGTATTCAATGCAATTTTCCTCTCACTAATACTCAGTACATAATATTGTAATGTCCTTTCTTTGTATAAGTGTGTATGATATATTTGTGTTACTATATTTCTGTGTTACAAATGGAGCTTTTCTCCCCGGGCCTCTACTGAAAATGGAAATATATCCAGCTGGACTAGCCCGGTTAACAAATGTAAAATAAAAAATAAAATAAATAAATATATATACATGAGTAGCATATAACTAAATAGAGAGGCACTGAATCTAATTTCTTGCACACTTGGTCTTCCTATGACCAGATTTTTAGTGTTACCAAGTGTCACATAGGAAAATAACTAGTTACTTAACTATATTAAAGTTTTGTTTCTTTCCTGTCCTGTCCTGATGAAGGTTGGACTCTCCCATCTTTTTTCCCTGCTTCCAGATGTCTCTAAATGAAGCGAATATTTGTCTTTTTTAACCTTAAGTTTATAGACATACTTTTATTGTTAAGTTGCGGAATAATAGTATACCTCTGTTTTCATAAATGTTACTAGAGTTAAATAATCAAGCTGTGTAAATAACTCCTGGATTCATTGTAAGGTATATATGTGTATAATTGCAGTAAATGTTTATAAACTACAGTAGTGTTCATAAATTATAGACTTCATAGGGTCAGTGTATCTATTTAATCTTATCAATGGTCAGGTGAGTTAACCTAGAATGCAGACACTTGTCCCTTTTGGACAGTACTTGCTTCAATCTGTTGTACAACTGTACATTTTTCAATACAATCTTACTGTTGTGGATTTCATGCAATGTTATTATATATATATTTGAAAAAAATATTAAATAAAATTATTCAAAACAAAAAAGCAAGCTACAACATGATTGAATACCTTCGTATCTGAAGATATAGATGCATTTTGAATATGAGAAATACTTAGCTGTGTAAATAAAATTCTGGCTGATACTTCAAGTGACATCATTCCAAGGGTGAAAGCATGAGTGGATGAGAGAAAACAGAACAACAGAAAGCACAACACCGATTTTTTTTTATAAAATATATATATATATATACATGTATATATATATATATATATATATATATATATATATATATATATATATATATATATATATATATATATATATATATATATATATATATATATCATCTATAGCACTGCTGCTAGTTGCATATAATGTTAGACAAAAGTGTTTGAAAGAGGTCATATACCACTAAGCTTCCCATATGCTTCTTATATTTGTACTTAGGCAAGTTTCTACTGTATCACGAGCAGCAATGCTTGTCAATTAAATAGATACAATATTTAGCCTAGTATTCTACTTAAAAACAAATAGCAAGAGCTTAATTTATCTCTCTTTGTTGAACTCCACTGTTGATTGATGATATTGAAGCATTAGAAATTGGATTTATAGTCCTATTTCTGATTCATTTTTTTCCTTATTTCTCTCTACTAAGCAGTATTGACTGGATAATAAAGGAATGCCATAAGTATCAACCACATTAGGATTCAAATACCTCCCCAGCCCAGTCCTGATGAATCTATTCTAGAATGTGGGCTATGTGACAGATTAATTTTCTGTCCTTGTTATTGCCAATTGGCTTCTTATTAAACGCACTGTGTCTGTGTAATGGGATTCCACTTTTTCAATTACAGTGCATTAACATGGATAATCAATCTGAAATGGTTCATTGGTTTGTACATATAGGCCAGACCACTCACTTGCTATTCTTTGGTATTTCACACTAATGTCTGGATTTTCTGCACGCACTTTATACACTCAATGTACTCACTCCAAGCTAGTGCTCAAACTATTGCCAAAAGGGAAAGCCTAAGTTTTGCACGTTTGTTATTTCTTTGTTCAAGTCTACTCACAATCATAGAGGCAGAAAACTTTTTCTGCTTGCATATTAATAATAGTGTCACACTAAGTAAGCTTTTAGTTGTAATAGTCAAGTGCTGAATATGGTTAAATAATACTTTGAACATGAAATGTATAATTGGCTGCAAGGACAGCAGCACTGTGATTTCTGCTAGGTAATGCTGAAAGCAATATTGTATGTTAACATTTATTGCACAGATTACCTTCAATGCACAGCGTTAATCAATCTCCATAGTAGAAAGTAGCATTTTATGTACATTTTATATTTTAATATGTTATGTTCAGCATTGACAAGACACAGTTCAGGCTTATTCATTTGAATGGCACAGCATTACACCCTCAGCGACAGCACAGGAAGAATTATCTTGCTTTTTACTCTTTGAAATTAACAGGGAATCATTAAAATCACTCAGTTTGCAACGACATAGAAATAAAACTCATTTTCATTACAGTATTGTTTAGGCAATTAGTCATTTCTTATTTTTTTTTTAACTTGAGATTTCTAATTAATGTCCCTTAGCAAGAGAGGGGGCTTGAACTTGCCCTCGAGGGTTGTGATGATACATTTTCTCATACCAGTCACATTAATGGATAACTGTAGATTCCTTCATCAGGCTGTCATGGAGAATTTGGCAAGCACACTGAGTTGATAGCAAGGATTCAAGGTGTTCATCTACATTACGAATGATCTGGCATCAAGAACCACATTAGGAAACGTATGAGCCAGCTGGAACAGTGAGACCTGAGTATTCACATGTCCACACTTCAGGAGATGGGGGCATTTACCTGTACAACAACTTTTGAAAGGAGGATGAGACAGTGCAGCATTATGCAGCCTGTAATGTCTGAGTTCATAGGGAACACTGAAATCCATGCTACAGAAAGAAGAAGCAAAGTCTACAGATCCTTAGGCCTTAGCGAACAGTCACCAACCTTTCCTAATACTTCATCATATTACCCTCAAGATGTAGGAGGTAAATACTGGCACGTTGTAGTAACAAAAACAGCTGAAGAGCCTGTTTAATTCTAAGACAGTGTTTTTCCATGACAGAAAAGTGCATGTAAAAAAATGAAAAAATGGCAAGCACATTGACATTAAAACAACACTTTCTAGAGATTGTCATAATTTTCATGAACAGAGAAGTGGAAAGTTAATCTTCTCACAGTTTCTTAAAGCTGTATCTGTTCCTGCGCTTTACCCATTTATAGTCCTCTGTGTCTGACTAGTCACTGAAAGATACAACAAAAGGCTGCCAAAAGGCTGAATAAGTCAGTGTGTGTTATTTGTGTCACAAGTGAGAATCTGTCATAGTTCTCTGTAAATATAAACTAGAAAACACATGCTCACACGTACCACACACACACACACACACACACACACACACACACACACACACACACACACACACACACACAAAAACTCTGCTTAAAATAAAATCTCACAAAAAAGAACAAAACAGTTTATTCAGGGCATCTCCACTGAAGTGCTATACTAAGGCAGTTTCAGAGTGCAGCTACAATAAGCCAAGTTTCAGAAAAAAAATGTATACCCCTTAAGTATACACCTTTCTATGTATAATACCACTGCATGTTGGCCCAGCAATGAATACGGCTTACCACTTCACTTCAACTCTTCATTCAGCACTGTACTGTCCCCCTGTACAACAAAAGCTGAGGAAAAAGGGAATTAGGAAAGAATTTTTCAGACAAATTTGATTTGAGGGCTACCATCAGGAACTAGGAAAAATAAATTCAGAATAGGTTATGAAATACAGTGCTTGCAACAGATCTTTATAAAACATTAGTCGTTTAGGGATTCATCAGCTGCTTGGTACACATCATAGTAGGCCTCTGGTTGTCATTACAAGAGTTTTTATGCATTACTCTTCCTTTGCTGTACTGGATTTATAGCTCTGAGTATCTTAGTTTAAACACTCAAATGTATGTCATTTTGATGCAATCACAGCATGTGTTTCATTTAGCACTATCATAACTACATGTCTAGTATCTAATAAGTAATAAATAAATAAATAAATAATGTAGTATTTATAAATGCTTTGCAATTAAAAAGAGCGAGTAATTCTGTACGTAAATGATTATATTTGCACAGAGATGACCTGAGCCAAATGAAACAATTTTGGGCTTTATCTTATTGATATGATTAAAATTGTTCACAACATAATAGTTACTCCTACTGACCTGCCATAAAACATACAAATAAAGATAAATCAGACATCTCTAAGAGCCAGTGACTTGGCAATAACAACTCTGTAGAACTCTTTTAGTATCATTATCATAGACCTACTCTTTCCTTCAAAAAAAGGAAGCCAATCTGGTGGTCCCCTGCTATAAACAAACTCTACAACAGAAGGAGGAAACTGATACAGAATAAGGTGAAGTCCCAAGACTGGAAAAACTTCCTTATCAGCCTCAACAAGAGGTTGAGATCCCTCATCAAATCCTCTAAAGCTAGCTATGAAAACAAAATTGCAGCAGATAATAAAGACAACCACCAGGCCTTCTATAGTTATGTAAAGAATCTCCACGGCAATACCCAGATTTGTTCTGAGCTACTGCACAATGGTACCTCCTATACTGAGCCAACAGATATTGCCAGTATACTGGCCGACAGATTCAGTACCAACTTTACCCCTCTCCCCCCCAAAGGACCAATCATAATACCAGTAGATTATCAGGTACCCAGTATTACTGCTGCACAGGTTAAAACAGCACTATCCAAGGCCAAGAATACAGCTTCTATGGGACCTGACAATATCCCTGGCTGTATTCTACATGAACTACAGAGTGAACTGGCACCTCACCTTTGTGCCCTGTTCAATCACAGCCTCACCTCAGGCTTTATCCCTACCAAATGGCATACTGCTACAGTTATCCCTCTCCACAAAGGAGGAGGAAGTAATGTGAAGGGTAGATAATGCCTGTTCAACTTGGTTAACTTCTTTGAGTCAGTCACCAGAGCTGTGGATGAAGGCAAGGTGGTTCAAACAGCCTACCTTGATTTGGCCAAGGCCTTTGATACCATTCCCCAATCAGGAATCATAGAAAAACTCACTAAGCTAGGCAACAAACCCTATATCACTAGGTGAGTTGCAAATTGACTCACATATAGAACCCACAGTGTGAAAGTAGCTGACTCCAAGTCAAACTGCCGACCAGTCACGAGTGGAGTCCCACAGGATTCGGTCCTGGGTCCTCTCCTGTTTGGTATCTACTTCTCTGAAGTCCAGGCCAACATGAAGGGACTCTGGCTGACAAAGTTCACAGACGATTGCAAGGTGGGAGCTATTATTAACTCCTTAATTGATGTTGACATCCTACAGAAAGACCTCACTGAGACCAACGACTGGTGCCAGAACCATGGCCTTAAGCTCAATGCCAAAAAATGTGTCATCATCCCCCTTGGGAAAAACCCACTTCCCATGAATTACCACATTGATGGTAGTCTGAACACAGAAGGTGTTATAAGAGATCTGGGAACACAGGTTGACAGCAACCTCTCTTTTGACCACCACATTGCCACTGTGGTCAGAAAGTCCTTCTATGTGGCACATCTCATTACTAAGGGTTTTGTATCCAGGAAGAAAGAGGTCATTGTCTCCCTCTACTCTTCTCTCATTAGGCCAGGCATTGAGTACAATGCCCCATTTGGCATGTACCTCACTAGACACCTGCAACAACTGGAGAGGCCACAAAAGTATCTCATAAAGAGGATCCTATGCCTTAAACACTTGTCCTATATGGACAGACTCAAAAAACTCCAACTATTCTCTGTCTCATATCGCCTACTTAGAGGCGATCTCTGCTTGACCTACAAAGCCATGTCTGACCCAGCTCTGTTAGAAATTCTAAATCTAAAGAAATCCCAGCCTGTCCACACCACATGCTCCAGAGACCTCAACGTCATTACCACAATCAACAGAACATGCTGGAGGGACAGGTTCATAACCCAGAGACTGCCCATGCTATGGAATAAACTTGGGGTACTTATTACAAGCCACTTTTGGGCATTGGATTGAACAAAGAATCTAATTTTGTAACTAATAAAAGTTACAATAAAGCTTGTGTGCTACAGTACAATCACCTTATGGGTAGTATTCAAAAAGCTTTAACACAAAACTGGAATATTTTCTGAACTAACAGTGAGGTGTTAGAGAAGCTAGGAAGGAAGCCAAATTTTGTAACTAAAACAGCACCGAATTTCAAAAGATTATTAGAACACAAAATAGATAGAGATGATATTTCTATTCAGGGTACTAAGGCTTGTGGAAACTATAGTCACTGCCCATACATCATGAAAGAAACTTCCTTGAGATAAAAAAAATGTTTACAAAGCAAGGTGTTTTTGAAGAAAGGGAAATGCAGTACTAGCAGAGTTGTATACCTAGTGGTGTGTGAATCACGCACACACTTCTATGTAGGAAAGACAGAGCATTCTTTGAAAGTTAGAATTTATGAGCATACAAACGATATAAAAACTAAGAAGTTAAGTAACGCCCTTTATAAACATTCCCTTACTTGTTCCACATTTACTAAATTTGTTTTTGGTATTTTAGATAAAATTTATATGAATCCCAGAGGGGGAGATTGGAAGAATCTGTTAAAAAAGAAAGAGTCCGAATGGCAGCTGAAACTGGCCACTATGTTTCCCCCAGGGTTGAATGAAACTGTATCCATAACCCCCGTGTTAATTGAAAAGGCTAATATAATTACATTAATTGTATGGTATGAAATACTGTATATATGTTTTAGAATATTTTAAAGAATTGTTACAAAGTGTTTTTTAATCCTATTCTAATATTTTTTATTTACTTATCAAACAGTAGTCATTTATAATCAGCTTTAATGGAGTATTTTAAATGGTAATGACCAATTAATTATAATGGATATGGATTGGTGGAATAATGTATGACGTCTAGATGAAATATCATTTATAAAGAGTTTGGGCAATGGAATTAACTGTATTCTGAAGAAGTCTCCCTAGAGAGATGAAAGTGCTAAATATGATTTTTTGCAATATGGTTTGTTTTGTCTATTAATAAAGTGTATTTGGATGTGGACCGGACCGTTTTTTTATACATGGAATAGACTTTCCATACATGTCAAGGAGAGCACCTCAATGGCCCTCTTCAAGCAAAATCTTGATAAGTGGATGGGAAATATAAAATTCATCCTGGGGATCACTCCAGTGGCTCTGCTTGACAGAGGCACTGGGAACTAAGGTCGGGTGGCAGGATGCCAGGGTAATCCTATGGGCTAGCTCTGTAAAGGCTCCAGGGCCATTAGCCTAGTACACACCTATGAACCTACTAACAATATGATTACGTATGAATGCTAGATCTCCATCCCCACTACCTCCAAGGTAAAAGTTGATGTAATTTACAACTTCTTATTTGTTACTCACCTTAGCATTCTGAGTAAGGATCATCAGCTTTCAGTGTCCCAGTGTTCATATGATGACTGACAATATAGCAGCTGAGAAAGTTCCTGGTCTTAATGATATAATATAAATCTTTTATGAATCTTTTTGATAAAAGAGTAGGCTCCACTTATGATTATTTTATGAGGCAGAATCAAAGATATACTTTTTAATGATTGCGCTTTGGCAAAATGTTTAATGTCTCCTATACAGGGTAGACACAAAACTGGCAAATTATAGACTTAATTTTATAACTAAATATTTAACATTTTGTTAAACTATCAGCAAAAAGGTTTCACAAGGTGTTACCTGCTTTAACACTTAATAATGACCAAAACTTCAACAATGAAAGGAATAAAATATGTCCTTCTGTACATATGCTGCAGTATTCATAACATAATGGGTAGTCTGCCTCCGCCTGACTCGGAAGTCTGGCCAGCATACCAAAGTCTAAATGCTACTGCAAGGTACATGTGACAGTGCACATCACTTACGAGTACATCAGCCATAAAGAGATGGGCATAAAATGGATGTCCGCACATACCTACCCAACAACTTTTCTGCCCCTGTTCAACTGCCAGCTCTAGTCATCGCTTGCCAGAGAACTCACATTTGTGCTTCAGATAAGTACTTTGTAGAGTTTTTTCTTTTCCTTTTGGCTACTGGGTTGTTTTTTTGTTGTGAGCACATGTCAGCTAGGAAGGGCAAGTGTCAATGTGGAAGGTAGATTCCACATAAAGACTCCCACAAGCTTTGCTTATTTGCTTAGACCCAGACCACAATCGCGAGTCCTGCGATATCAGCAAGGCCTTTGTCACTAAAACCCTCTGTAACTGCCTAGTGTCCCTTAGGTTATATTTGGAGAATCAGCACCTTAAGCACTTAGCTCAAGACATGAATCCAATGTCAGGCCCTTCAGAGGAGCCACAACTCAAGAAGGCCAAGGAGCCTTGGCCTGATCCTACAGCTACTCCCTCTACTCTGGGCATCCCTCCTGAGGTTGATGTAGGCCTGGGGGCTGCTGCAGAAACTGCAGAGCAACCTTCAATGGGTACCTTGGTGGAAGCCATCATGGATTTTGTAGGCACATCCCAGGGGGATTTGCAGGCACCCAACTCGGGTGCCGGGGGAACCATAGCTGGTTATCTCTGAAGGTCCACGTGGCGTGATGCAGATTGTTGTTCATGAGGATGTTCTTACGGATGTTGTGGAATGCCGCCCAATGCCAGGCCCTTCTACCTTTCATATCCTGGCTCCTGAGGCTTCAAAGAAGAAGAATCTAAAAACTAAACATGTTTCCCTGGGTCCCCAGGACCAGGCTTCTGATCAAACTCCTGACTGTCAAGCCTTTACCTAAAGCCTCTTTAATGCCTTCATTCATGACTCTTTGCCAGATGTCAGCCCCTTCTCTTTTGACACAGGCCCTTTCTTCTTCTACCTCTTTGAAGATGCCTGCAGAGGATGTCTCTTCTGAAGAGGCCAATTCATCACAGGATGAATCTCTTGCCTACTCTACTCAAATAGTTTCCCCTCTGGGTTATGCCTCCCCAGAGGCAGAATCTAATGGTATAGATTCACCTGGGGAGGATATTTCCTTTGTAGAGACCATTATGAAGATGAAGGACTTCTTTAAGTGGGATTGTTGCCAGGTTTCTGAGATTCAAAAGAGGTACTATGACTTCCTACAGATGAAATCTCCTAATCCTTCAGGCATACTGCAGTTCTGCCGGCCTTCTTGGATGACTTCACTGCAGCTTCCAAGTGCCCAGACTCTCAGCCTTCAGCCTTCAGCTCCCAAGCACCCTGATAGATTTTACAAAGTGTCTGAGGATGCCAAGTTCCTTTTTAAGGCACCCTCAGCTGATCCATCCATTATACCAGTGGCAGAAGATAAAGGTTCCAAACTTTTACCCTCCACCTCCCTGCTTCAACTGATAAGAAAAGCAAGGTTATGGAGAGACTTGGAAAAAAGTGTATACTTCTGCAAGCTTGGCCTTTAGATCAATGACTTATTAGACTTAACATGACCAACTATTTCCTTGATCTTATGGCGGATGCAGGGAAGCTCCTGTCAGAGCTTCTTGATTCTCCCAACAAAGCCAAACTTTCCAGCATTCTTAATTCCAGCTCCCACGGTACTAGGCACTCCATGAAATGCAGTTATGATGCAGTAGAGGGTTTGGGTAGGGTTGCAGCTATGGGGTCTGTCCTGACAAGGTATTCATGGCTAGATTACAGCCCTTACTGGATGATATCAAAGCTCAGAGATGCCCCTCTGGACAACAAGGCCTTATTTGGCACTGCAGCTGCAGCACTATTTAAAACCTTTCAGGAAAAGGGGAAGGAACTATAGAATTTAAAACACATATTTGTCTCTCCTGTTTCCCATTTCCAGAGAAAACTAGCCAGCCAGAACCACCTTAGTTAGGAAGACAACTAAATCTCTCCCACCAAAAGGTAAAAGGGATGCTAGGAAACAGGTTCCTTCTAAGTCTGCTTCCTCCACACCCTCTCAGAAACAGCTCTTTCAGGCCAAACCTGGTAGTTTGTGACTCCCAGGTCCCAAGCCCATCTACCCCCCTTTCTCTTCACCTGTCTCTTACCCTCCCAGCTTGGAAACAGATAATCCTGGACTCTTGGGTCTTCTCCATCACTGACCAAGGTTACTTCATGGTATGGGAAACCCATCCTACCTTCAAGGGAATCCCACAACCCCCACAGGACCAAATGTAATTCTTTTCACTAGTCCTCTCCTCTCTTCTTTTTCAGGGCACTATCCAGGAGGTGCCACTCAAACAAAGAGGACAAGGATTTTACTCCAGGATGTTTCTGGTCCCAAGAAAGGATGGCCCCTTATGGCCCATACTAGACCTATCCCATTTAAACACCTTTCTAAAAGTTCCCACCTTTCACATGCTGACCCTACTTACTCTACTCCCTCTGATTATTCCCCAGGCATTCATGGTGTCACTGGACATAAAAGATGCCTACTTTTACATCCCCATTCATCAACGGTTCAGGAGATTTCTTCACTTTTCGGTGGCTTCCTCTCATTTTAGTTTTGCGCTTTGCCCTTTGGTCTAACTATGGCACCAAGGGTAATCACAAAATGTTTAGCCCTGGTTTAGCCCACTGCAGACTGCAGGGTATACAGATATTTTCATATTTGGATGACCTGCTCCTCCAGGCTCCATCACCAGAAATACTCATGGATAATCTTTCCTACACAATGTCCCTTCTGAGAGGGCTAGGGTTTACCATAAACCTCTAAAAGTCCTCCATGACTCCCTCCCAGGATCATGTCTTCCTGGGGTGCAGGATTCTGACAAGCACAATGGTAGCTTGTTTACCCACAGAAATGATCCTGTCTCTCACTCCCTATTTCCAGGACCTAATACCACTTCAATCCCCGACCACCAGGGAATTTCTGCACCTCCTGGGGTTCATAGTCTCAACTATTCTAATGCTTCCCTTTGACTGGCTACACATGAGGAAATTTCACTGGTTCCTGAGAACAGTTTGGAAGCAGCACTCTCACCCTCTGGATTTTGTTGTCCCCCTCCTACCCTGTTTGACAAAGGAGTTAGAGTGGTGGATCTTCCAGGCCTCCAGAAATCCAAGCCTAACCCTTCAACTAATTCTACCCACCCAGGATCTGTATACGGATGCGTCAGATACAGGATGGGATGCAACCCTGGGAAACTGGAAGGTCTGGGATGTGTGGTCTCCTCCTCAGACAAAAGAACACATCAACATAAAGGAAATGAGAGCTTTGATCTTTGCCCTCAAAATCTTCAAGTCCAGGATTTCACCAGGGGTCCTAAGGTGGTTCACAGACAATACCACAGTCCTCTGGTACATCAACAAGCAGAGAGGGGCAAAGTCCTACATCCTCTGTATAATGCCAGTCTACAGAGGATATATGACTTTGCCCCTCCCTGCTTGTTCACAGACAATACCACAGTCCTTTGGTACATCAACAAGAAGGGAGGAGCAAAGTCCTATATCCTCTGTAAACTGGCATTATACACCTGGGAGATAGCTCAGCAGAGTCATGTTTCCCTCCAGGCTGCTTACATTCCCTCAGCTCAGGCTGTAATGGCACATTCTCTAAGCAGGTCCATGGCTCAATCTTAGGAGTGGATGTTGAACAGGGATGTGTTTCTGGATCTTGTCCATTGATGGGGTATCCCTCAGATAGATCTATTTGTCTCCCCATGAACAGACAGCTTCCCAAGTATTGTGCCAGGATTCCACATCCTGGGGCATGGAAGGTAGACACACTATCCTTTCCTTGGTAGGGGTTGTTTCTATATGCATTTCCTCCCTTCCCACTCATTCAGAAGGGTCTGCTGAAAATTCAGTAAAAACAACCAAAATCTAGCTATTGACTCCCTTTTGGCCAAGACAGCATTAGTTTCCCCTTCTTTTACATTTAGACAAGAGTAATCACCACAAGTTACCCCACAGGATGGACCAACTCACACAAGACAAGGGAACTTTAGTACATCCACAAATGTCAACCCTAAATTTGATTTTGTGGGTGATAGGACTTTGATTCCTTTTAGACACCTTTACACTGAAGACATGCTACAAGTTCCACAGGAGGTGAGAAAACCCACAACTAGGAAATCTTATGTCTCCAAATGGAAGAGGTTTTCCTTCTGGTGTCTTAAAAAATATTTGCAACCACTGTCAGTAGAGGTGCCAGTGGTTTTGTCTTACCTGTGTGAATTAATAAAGCATGGCTTGTGATATTCCTCAGTCAAGGCACATTTGTCTGCCATCTCAGCTTGCTTACCTATGTTTCTACCCTTGGCTTTCAGGTTGGAAGTCAAACTGTTCCTAAAAGGTGTCCTTCACATTAGACCACCAAGGAAACGAGTACCCCATCCTTGGGATTTCAAATTTATCTTGGAAAACTTACCCTGGCCTCCTTCGAACCAGCAATGTCACCTTCTCTGCAACATTGCACATGGAAAATGGTTCTCCTAGTGACTATTACCTCTGCCAGAAGGATTTCTGAGCTGCAAGCCCTTATGGCCTCTTCTCCATTCACTGTCTTTCATAGGGGCAGGGCTTCTGCTCAGACTAACCCATCCTTCATGCCCAAAGTGGTTAATGAGTTATCCTTGAATAAGGCTATCAAACTCCAACCTTCTTCTCATTTTCCACATCCTCCAGTGAAAGGATTCTCCATACCTCAGATACTATTTGTGCAAAACAAAGCCCATCCGTAAGTCTGACTGATTGTTTGTCTCCTATCACCCAAGGGCCCTGGGCCAACCTATTTCCAAGCAAACTATTTCCTCTTGAATATCTAAAGCTATTTATTTCTGCTACTCTGCCAATGGAAAGGATCTGTCTTCCCATGTAAGACCACACTCTACTAGGGATGTGTCCTCTTATGTGGTCTTCTTTAAAAGATTGGATACAGACTGGATACAGGATTGGATACTGCTTCTATCCTGGAGGCAGCTACCTGGTACTCTGTTCATACCTTCACCAATCACTACAAAATGGATTTTATTTCCAAGTCCAGAGTGGAGTCTGCCAGAGGTATTCGTCATGGCTTTGTGGAAAATGTTTCTACTCCTCCTCCCAATTCCTCCTCTGCATGAGCTTTGGCATTCTCTGAGTAGTAAAAAACCACCAACTCAAGGAAATACACAACAACAATAACACCAAAACCTCATACTGCCAAACCAGCAAGGAAAATTTCACTCAGTACTAGTGTCCACTCAGTTTATTAGCCACTTTCGTCAAAAAGACTTGTGAGGATAGAAGAATGACCTATGCTTTGGGCATGACCATAGATAGCAGTAGTATACATTAAATAATAAGTAACAACTGGAAAATTTTACAAGGTAACAAAGAATTACATGATATAGTGGGAGATGCCCCTAAGTTTGTGTACAAGAACAATTATAATTTAAAGAATTTACTACAAAAAGGTAGTACTAAGGTTGCAGGCTATAATGATGTTACCTCTAATAAACAAATAGGAATGTTTAAATGTGGACATTGTAATATTTGTCGTTATATTTATGAAGATTCTTTTATAATGTTAGAAGATCCCTTTTATACTATCACGTTGAAGGGGAGATATAATTGTCAAACAAGGGGTGTGGTTTATTTTGTGTGTGTTCAGGATGTCCAGCTTTTTCTATTGGAATGACAACTAGAGGGTTATCTGAACAAATAAAAGAACATCTGTATTATATTAAAAACAGACATGAAAAGTGCTTTGTACAAACACACCACAGAATGTCCTAATTACAAAGTTTCCTTTTTCAGTTATTGGTTAGGGACAGATGGATTTAAGGGGGGGGTTAAAAGTTATTTAGAACAGAAAGAGACCTTTTGGCAAATTAAATTATTGTCATATAAAAGCTGAGGACTCAATGACATTGTGAATATTAAATGCTTTTTAAAAAATAGGAGAGTGCATATTAACAAAGTTTAGTAAAGTATTTTATTGTTTTAACTGATGATTTCAATTATTAATTAGTTAATTGTAAATGATTTGAGTGTAAGTATTTAAACACAGTGAATCCGATGTGAATTTGTATTCTGATGAAGACTTTGGCATTCTCCCTCATGTTATGAATACTGCAGCATATGAATAGAAGGACATAGAATAGTTGTGTAAAATTTTACCATAACCATAGATGTCCTTCTCTTCTATATGCTGCAGTATTGCTCCCCCCTGCCTTCTTCCTGATGCCTGCCTGGTTCCTAGTTACATGTTTCTCACTTTTATCAGGCTGGTGCTTTGCGGCATTCAGTTTTGAGGTAGGTACATGCTGACATCCGCTTTATACCCGATGCCTCTTTATGGCCGACGTATGCTGAGTGATGTGTGCCATTGCCTGAACCTTGCAGTAGCATTTAGACTTTGGTATACTGGCTGGATGTACAAGACAGTCAGCCAGAGGTGACCTCCCCCTTATGTTATGAATACTGCAGCATATAGAAGAGAAGGACATCTATGGTTATGGTAAGATTTTACACAACTATTCTTTCCAAGCTTATTACAGCATGGTAAAATGCACAAAAATTAGAAGAAAAAAAAACTTGCAACAAACATTTGATTGACATCCATAAGGCCTTTGATTTGGTTGATTGGCTGTATGTATATCTGGCATCTGATAAGGATGCTTGGGATCCTATAAAGTTTAATTAGAAATATCAGCTGTTATATGGAAACCTGTCAACACAAATTTATTATGCATGATATATGATTATCTCAATTTAACATTTCCAAAGGGACTTACCAAAGTTTTACTCTATTCCCCTTATTATTTATTTTATTTGCTAATTCACTGTAGCAGTAGCTAAAATTCCAGTTAATAAAGTACAGTATAATCATCTCAAACCTTTCAAACTTCTTTTTGTTAATGACTGCATTATCTGGCTGTCACATCCTTGCTGTCATCTAGACCACCTCATTCAGGATGTGCAGAAGTGTTCTTCCTTTTCAGGCCTCTTACAAAATTTAAATAAAAATAAGATCTTTCCACTTAGTAATGATATGTTTCAAGTACTGAGTAAGGAAGCTCTTCTCCCCTTTTTTGTAATTACCAAATGCGTGCACCTTGGGCTTCATTTGTCTCTTAGCATATTAATACTGACTATACTTAATGCACCCCCCCCAATTTAAAGAGATTAAAAACATGACTAACAACTTGAAAAGGTGTTTTTCCATTTCTAATTGAGATTGAAGTAATCAAATATTATTTCTCGCAAGTCTGTTTGTGCTCAGAGTTTTGCATGTTGACGTTTCATAGTAGACAATGACACTTAGGATGCTCCTGGAACAAACACTGCCAGTCCGGTCTGCATCATCACGCCACTGGTGGGAATTCCTGGTGATAGGATGAGAGGTCGAAAAGTTCAACCTGCATTGACTAGGCCTATGACACACAGTGAAAAGCAAAGCTCCAAAAATACTTAAAATCATTAGCAGTAATATAACCAGGACAACAAAGAAGGTTTCTATCAAAAAATGAAACTATAATATCAATGCCAGAAACATATCCCAGCATTTGCACAGTCTTTCTCAATACTGCTGCAAAATCAGCCTATTTTCATTTATTTTACCAGATACGGAGATAGGGGCAACAATAGAAAAGATTATAGTGATCCACAAGTTCTACATATAGCTGAATAACTATAGATAATTGTAGAACTCTGACTCCTTGTCCTTAATCTCCTTTTTCCATTGTCGCCTGTTTAAGGCCATTTTACCTATGCTGGCACTGCCCACCAGAGCAGATGATGTCCATGGCATCACTCACCAGTTTGTCAATACAGTACCAGACATCCACTTTGTATAAGGTGTTCCTATTGGAATTTGAGAGCAGGAGCTCCCATTGGCCCTGCATATTAAGCACAGAAAGATTTCAGTTTGTTTACTGTGTTATATGGGAGCCCTCCTGCACTCAGCACCTTTAGAAACCATGGCCACTTTACAAGCTGTTATCTTGAGGAATGTAGTAGCAGATTGGCACTAATGTACATTGTGAGTATCAACTAATAATCCACACTGGATCTTCAAAACGCAGCCTTTATTCACCAGAGTAGCAGCACTTTATTCAGTAAGCACTTTCGTCTTACTAATGACTTCTTCAGACTGAAAACGCTTACTGAATAAAGTGCTGCTACTCTGGTGAATAAAGGCTGCGTTTTGAAGATCCAGTGTGGATTATTAGTTGTTGCTTTGTTGGTGCTTTGCTGAATTCTCCGTTTGGTTTTATTTACATTGTGAGTGTCATGTGGTCTGCATCGATGGAAATTAGGGCAGCATGATAGATCCAGATACCACCATATAAGTGAGCTTTACCAATCATTGCATCAACATAACAGGAGGAAAACAGGCTGGCCTAAAGACATTGGCCCAGTACAAACCAGACTAGTGTCCATGATTGTAACACTGATCCCCTAAGAACAACAAGGCTGATTAAGCAACCCATAAACTCCTACAAGTTACTAACCTGGCCATACATGATCAAAGCATTTTGCAGTCTTCAGTGCATGTAAACATGAGGCAAGGGCCTCATTGCATAGTCTTGGGCTTATAAGCAGTGCATTAAATGTGTGATTCAAAGACATTTACCCTAATTTGCCTCATTGACATAATTTCCATGTTATAAGTCTCAGAACTATGCAGTAAATACAGCCACAGCCATTGCCACTTAATTTTGCAGAAAGAATTCATAGAACACAATATACAGATAATGATATTGCTCTACAAAGTAAAGGACTGTTTTTACAACTGTTGTAGTAAGCTTGGCAAGCCAATGGCAGGTATGATAAATGACTGAATAACTGTATTACGTTTTTGTTGTAGAGGATTGCTCCACAGCTACTCACTTAGTTTGGGGGACAAAGGGAAGGTTGTGACAGTGTTTGTCAGTAAATAACCACAGTAATTCACAGACTGCAGGAGCATGGAACATCTAATGGGGAGAGGGTACAAAGGACATAGAGAGATGGAGAGGTGGACTATATAACTGTAAGGCATTTTTTGGGGAGGTAACTTCATAGCCACCTGCTGACAGGGCTGTAGAGATCATGGGTGGGATTGAAACAATGGATGAATAAAGACAGGTATCAGGTACAGACAGTAGTAAGTTCACCAAGATATTAGTTGGTGGACTGTGTGAGTGGCACTATGAGACCTGGTATATCTGAGACAGAGAGGTGCGTCTCATGATGCACAGCATCTGTATCTGTGGATTCGATATGGAATACAGTGAGAAAACTTAATAGAAATGACACACTGGATAACTCATACTGGGAAGGGTGAATATTTGGAGCTCATGATGGCTGTGTTTTATCGAGCATGCATGTGTAAGCACAGGCTGATGATAGGTTGCATGTCACAATTGTCCACATGCTGCCCTACTGAAATGCTATGGAAGCCTCTCCTATGACATTGTAGTATGGTAGGCATGGCATCTTATGATGGCACAGCTGCCACATGGGAGTATGATCATGGTAGATGTTGCTGACATATGATGTGTCCACTCACTAACCTTAGCTGTATATCGCTTTTTTAATTTTTCCAAGTCTTTTGGGTTTCTATTACCATGACAGGAATGGACCCCATTCCTAAGTCAAAGTACGATTAAAGTTCATGAAACTAATATTGTTTCAATCTTTGATGTCAGCCAGAAGTGCTCTTCACAGCACCTGTAATGTGCCTAATAATGACTCCTCCTGCAATTTGTATGGAGTTACATATATTGGTAACATATCTAAATACGATTGTAGATTTTTTTATAAAACCCATTGCTCCTACTACTATTGGAACTGTCTGCATATTTTTCTTCCACATTGCTTTCATTTCTGCC
This sequence comes from Protopterus annectens, assembly GCF_019279795.1. Taxonomy (NCBI): domain Eukaryota; kingdom Metazoa; phylum Chordata; order Ceratodontiformes; family Protopteridae; genus Protopterus; species Protopterus annectens. The sequence goes on from NC_056745.1 coordinate 1,260,941,271, forward strand.
TGCAAATCCTGATATGTTATGACTTTGCGTCTCTCTGTATGCAAGATACTGTAATCACTGGTCGTAGCGATTTCAGTGATCGATGCTACTTTTGTCTTCTTTTCACGGACAACTATATCTGGTTTTCACGCAGCTATCATTTGAACTCTTGGTAATGGGTGATCCCATGTGATGTAGACCATCATTTTCTAGGATGCTTTGTGGTTCATGTTTCCAGTGTTTTTCAGCCACTTCAATACCATGTTTACACACTCTCCAGTGCAACAGTCTTGCCACATTATTACAGTCCATCTGCCATTAGTATGTCACAACCAGCAACAAGGTGTGTGATTGTTTCCAGTTCTCTTTTACAAAACCTAAATTTGTCTGTTTCTCTCACATGTTCAAATGACTTGGTAAACCAACATGTGCATAGCCCACTATCTTGGGCTGCCAATATTAACCTTTCATCTTTTGGTTTAATTGATCCTGATCAACATTTGGTTCTTCCATAAGTTTTCTGCATTTGCAATTATATTTATGCATTTTCCACATTTCTTGCCTTCTCATCTGATCCTTAACCCTTATTCTTTCTTTTGTTTTTGGCACATTTAGTTGCTGCCTGATTTTTATCTACTTCTGGTTTGATTTCCTTTCCTGCCTGATGTCGATATGCTTCTGCCAGACTAAGCAGAGAAGTCACCTTAGATTTATTCTCCTCATGTTTCAAAACTTTCACTATGTTTGGATCCTGTGAGGTCAGCAGATATGTGTCCAGTCCCACAATTGCAGACCTAAACGTTTAATCAGTTTCAAGGAGAACCATCCCTCCTTCAGAATGGGGAATGTATAATATTGGTGTGCACTGATTTTTATAAATCATTTGGTGAGCATGAAGCATCCTTCTTGTTTTTTTTACTAATCTATCCAACACATTTTAGGGCCAGCCAATCACTCCAAAACTGTAAGTTAGGACAGGAGAAGGAAATTGGTTTATAGCTTGACTTTTGTTCCTAGTTATATGTTGACACATGATGCTTAAAGAAATAAACCCCCAGATTCACTAATCTTCCATGCAGGACTAGTCTAGTCCTGCATGGAAGCAGCCGTTTAGGAGGAGGACAGCTTTGTGCCAAGCATATTATTGAAGGTGCGCTACCTGACCTCCTAATTCTACATGGAGCATGGAAGAGTGCAGGGGGCATGTCTGAGAGCAGAGCTCTCAGAATAAACATGCCCCTGCAAAGTAGAAACTGTAAATAAATGAGTGAAACTACTCATAGGTGTCCACATATCCCCACCAACAGTCCCCCATGTGTACAACAGCAACAAGACATAAAAATAAAAAGAAGTAACCCCTGTAATTATTTTTAAAACTCTGAGTACAGCTAACCGTAGGTGCGCAGGTGTATCCATCGCTTAGCTACGGTTAAAGCAGCTTAAAAGGCTGAAGAGGATAACAAGGAAGATATATGCAAATGAAGCATCACAGCAATAGTGTAATGGTCAGAGCATCTGCCTAACGAGCAGGTATTCCCGGTTCAAATCCCATTGCAGCACATACCATTTTCCATGTGAAATCTATATACGAACATGTATTTACATTTTATTGCTGTAAAACCTACTAAATAACATTTAAATGTGAACTGGAGTACTGCATTAAATGCACATGTGAAGAGTCAGTACCATAATGAATAAGTCAGCAGTAAGCAGGTGTAAGCACAGATATGCAGTAGTAAGCATATGTAAGCACTAGTAAGCGTGTGCAAGTGCATTTGGGCAGGGTGAAGCACCGCCGACACAGATTAAGCAAAAGAGACGCTAACTGCATGTAAAACACTGTGACTGGAAGTCAGCAGTGCTTACCTCTGCACAAACCCGCTTACAACCGCTTGAAAGTGCCTTAAGCACACCATATCCAATGGCTGGTGTTCTGCCCAGCAACAAAACAAACAGTCTCTGCAAGGCCGGAACCCAGGACCATGCACACCATACACAAAACGATTTACCACTAAGCCATGCCAGATATGCAGAAATTGTATGTTGTCAGAAATATAACCCCAGCCCAGTCATGCAACAGTACAGAGAATGTATACCTAAAGCTAGATGGGCATGTGTCTGCAAATATATCACTGTCTAAACAGATACAACATATCTATAGATGTAGTCACATATATATGCATATATATAAATATCCAGAGATCTATACATATGCATACAAATATATGAACATATATACATGCAAATGCTGACAACTACACACATATATATGTCAACATCTATATGTCCACATATACACATCATGTGACAGGTGTACACAGATATATGTCTCTGTATGTATATTCCGACATATTTAGACATATGTAAGCAAATATATATGCCCACAGAGGTATATATGGCCAGACATCTGTAGATACCAATGGTAGATGAACATAAACATATATGTAAACATGCACCGTCAACGGGCCTGAGATGCCCCAAACAATATACGTCAGATATCAATTATTATATCCCTTGCCCAGCCAAACACATCCGCCCTGCAATACACTACCAAGCTCATAGTATTGTACGTCTGTCATTGAACTAGGGAATTAAATCAGCCCTCTGTTATGTGTCACATTTCGACATCACATACCCCTCTCCCCCACCCACTAGGCGGGCCAAGCAGTACAGGCTATCCAACCCAGGCCATCCCCAACCCATGCATGCATAACCCACAGTTCTGCTTCCCCCTACCTGCAGCACACATGCAGCCACCATCCCTACCCTGGTTACGGGCCCGTAGCTACCACACCACCACACATTGCCCCCCCCTCGGGACCCATCCCATATGATGTCCTGACCCAAGTATCCTAGGTGGGGCACACGCCGAAGACCATGCACATAGCCAGGGGTACCTGTGCAACCCTGGGTGTAGATGAAGGTTGAATACCCAATGTTTGGGTTGCCCCACATGGGATGAATGTATTCCTGGTACTAACGATATATGTCAGGTGTGACTCTGTGTACACCAACGGATTTAGTTGTAGGTATCGCAAAGCATATGAGGCACACAAGGTTGGCCGGTATGCACACAAAACACAGTATCCAGCAATACCAGTCAACATTACCGGATATGTAGCTAAAGATTTAGAGGTATATGTGCTTGTATAAATACCCATAACTGTATAGATATATACCTCCCCCTTTCTGTAGTACAAATGTATACATACATAGATAGACATATAAATAAATACTGACATATACATATGCAGACACCCATACATCCACATGTCGTTAGATATATCTACAGCAATATATATACACATATCTATGGATCTAGGACATTTCACCGAATGCACATTTCACCGAAAGTTAAATTAGTGTGCACTATTCACCGAAAGCTCAATTCACCGAAACACATTTCACGAAAGTAGTATATGGTCTTGTCCCCACTGTAGTGCGACCCTGGAGTTGGTATATATAGTAGGGGGGTGTAGGGGCATAAACCCCCACATATTTTAAATGTGTTAAACTATATACATGCATACCTGCAGTTGCAATATATTACTCTTATCCAAACATGATATATACTTTAAATATGTGGGGGGCTCTGCCCCCCCACACCCCTGATGTGGGGGTGGTGCCCCCCACTTTCTATGAAATGCATTTCAGTGAATTGTGTTTTCGGTGATTTGTGTTCGGTGATATAAGTTTCTGTGAAATGTGCATTCAATCAAATGTCCTAGATCCGTATATATATATATATATATATATATATATATATATTTATATGTGTGTGTGTGTGTGTGTGTGTGTGTCTGTGTGTAGATATACACAGATATATAGCCATTATAAGATACATTACTTAAGAATGATATATGTTCACAAGCCATGCCAATGGAGGTGAGAAACGTGTAACACGTAGCATAACCCCCCCCCCCCCAGCCAGACAGGGGAAACATACAAACAAACCCACAAACCAATCCACTGCTCCCCAGACCACAGGCAGGATACAACCGGGGGGGGGGGGGGACACAGTGGACCCGAGAAGTCTAATCTTGGAACAGATTTCAGGAGCGTCCCTTGCGGAACACCCCAAAAATTGTCTTGTTATAGGAGGAAGCCCATGCGATGACCTATCAAGGTGGGGTGTGTACATACCTGGACTACAAGGGTGGGAAAGCCTGATGACCCATGGGTCGAGACAATGTACAAGATGGGTCCCATGAAGTGGAGAGTGGGCAGTGTATAGTGGTGTGTTTAGACCCGACCTGCACCCAGAGTAAGGATGAGTGCTGTAGAGGAGGTGCGGGTGGGGGAACTATGGGTATGTAATTATGGGTCTAGACATGCAGGTGTTTGCTGGATTGGGTCTATTCGGACCGCCCCAGGGCTGTAAGCAATAATGTTCATTGGGCAGAGCCGTCGCCCAACGGGCAGCCACTCCCGCTATGAGTCCCACTGCAGCACAGTCTATTTTACATGGCAAAGAAGGGTATAACCAGATGTAGATGTAAAGGAATAGTGCACTCTCAGTGTCCTGCTCCTAAAATACTCAAAATTACACTCAACATTTGGACAATTACTAAAAAATTGGATTAAAAATAAAAAAAAAGATAAAAATAAAAAAAAAAAAAATCTTTTCATTATCTATAAACCCAACAGCTCTGCTTTTATTTGCTGGGTTATGATCATCAGTAGTGTCGCTTCACGTCACGCTTCGCCTTGCCTGGCCTGCCCCCATCCCCTCCTGCCCCCATATCCCACCCCACCCACGCCCCCCACACATAACCACACCCCCAACCACAAGCCCACCCCCAATCCCCCAGCCTTCTTATCACATCAATCATCTATCACAGGAGCTCAGGAGCTACATCTTATCCCACCCCTACCCCATCCTCTTGCTCTCCCCTATTTACCCTTCTACTCTTCTCTACTCCCAACAAGGCTATCAAATCCTGATCACTCCCATCCCAAGTCCCAAAAGAAGATGTGGTATGTATGCTAATACTACCTCCTAATAACCTCCAATATTATAATATATGAACCTTAAATGAGCAACCTGTCTCAGCTCCAGGGCTGAGACCACCACTCCAGAAATTAATCTCCTGAACTTTTATCACACCAGGGTACATGGGTGGACACTACTTCTTGCTCCCATGCCCCATACCCCCACTACTCTTAAACACTCCTAAACAGAAGCTTACTTATAAAATTAAAAATTAAAAAAATAATAAAATTTATAAATTCCAAAATAATACTCTAGAAATGGGGACATACACCCACCTGGTCCCCTGCTAACCAACTGCCAATAACTCTCATCATGGACCATCAACAAACTCAAACACCAATCCCAATCTAACTCTTCCCTTCTAACTCACATCTGAACATTAGAAGTATCACAGGTACATGAACTTCACTAAGGTACACATGATTAGCACAGTTATAGCCAGATCCTCCAGAGACTTGTGCCATGGCCTAAAATGGACACTCCCCTCCACTATGGACAATAACAATGGGTATAATATTATTGGGAATAAAGATCTAGGCGAAGAGTAAGGGGTTGCCATACTCTATAACTCTATAAATCATCTCTACCACCCAACTCAAACAATCCACCAATCCAGATTAATGCTTTTATTCATCTTGAGATTATTCAAATCAATATTAAAAACAATTCATATATTCATTTATATTATATTATTGTATATTGACTAGAATGCTACTTATCTGTAAGCTATCTTGTCAGTACCTTCAAGTCACTTCATAGTCCTTAGGAACTGGAAACCCTACTCCTTGGCCCTCAGGACTTCCTCTGCCCTTCTTTCACGAAACTCTTACTACTTCTACTCCTTTCAACACAAATTCAATACTAAATAAGAGGATACAAAAAGAGGATAAAAAAAGAATCCCACTAGAAATAATGCTCTCCAGCCAGATATCCCTAAATACCATCTGGCTCTCTACCTGACCACCTAAGTGACCACCATCACCTACATTTTTAAGCACAACAAGCATTCCAAAGCAAAACATTCTAGACTAAAGAGAAATAAAATAAAAAAATTAGAAATAAACTAATAAATACTACTAGATAGGAAACTTACTTGGTTATTTTGCAACAAAAATCTGGATGAAATCCTTCATGATGTCCGTTTCATCTCCAAATTTTTCAAAGAAAGATGTCCTTTGGATAAAAAGATCTGGGGAGATGGTAAGCAATAGAAATAAAGTATGGCTTGGAAATAGCTCTCCAAAGAAACAGCAACCAAGATTAATCTTACTTGATAAAGCAAATATTCTTAAAAATAAAATGATTACTTGATAACTGTCAATAAAAGTTAGACAACTACTATATAATACAACTACACTGGAAACTCCACTACCCCTATAAAAACTACACACAAACTGCATACTCCGGATACAATCTGTCCACACAATACATAGCTTCCAGGAAATGATCAATCTGACCCGAATTGCTCCCTAACTGTGATATGCTAAATTTTCATTGAATCAACTACCACTGATCTCAATCAAGCAAAAGATAACTCACTAACACAAAACTACCCTTCTCTAAAAAGCCTTCAGCAATCTCTCCCTCACAAAAAAATCCCACCTCAAAATTAAATATCTTACCTCAATACTCATTGTACGGACCCTACAGATCTGTAACATACCTATATCAGCAGATAATCATCCTTCCTCATTATACGGTGGCTATTCACAACCATCTCCTAGCTCCCTGATAGGCTTATATCCCTGGCCCTAGCAAAATACCATAAAGATGTGTCTCCTCTCCAGAATGATATCCACTAGGACAATCGAACTACAGGCCATAATCGTAATGGTTCCCCAGACAAAAAATGGTACCTCAGCCTTACAGTCTTCTCCAATACACAAAATATTATGGAGTAACAACAGCAATATCTCCTCTCCAATATCCGACCTCCTGTCAAAATGACCTCAGCCCTTCTTGTCTCCTTCCATAGTATACATTCAGCTCATAAATACTATCTCCATATATTCAATACCTATCTGAACAACAATAATATTGATATGGAAATAGCTTTGGATAAGTCAAACTTTTTAACTTTGGTGGACTTCAAACTACTAATTTAAGGAACACTCCTAGGGCCTGATGGTACAGGACTTCAAATTGTTAGATTTTAGTTAAATGGTCTAGAAGTGCATTCAACCCAATTATCCAGGGACGCCTATTTATCATGGACACAAGCAATAAACTAATCTTCCCATCAAAATACCTTTATTCAGTTCAATATTGGCTCTCTAGTGCATCACATAATAGCATAATTCAAGTTGCAGTAGCTGTTTCAATGACTTTAGGCTCAATAGCTAACTTACATAGTTCCAATCAATAACAGGACAATAATAGAAAAAAAAAAATAAAGTCCGTTTTCCAACACATAGGTCAGGCCCTCTAAAATATAATAAAAATAAAAACCTACTTTTTAAATCAATCGTAAGGACCTGGGTTAAGCAATTACAAAAAAGATAAAAAATGACTCTGTGAAAATTCCGACCAACCTAAAAATTCATATAATCTAACCCTAGATAACTATCTAAAATACTATAAGAAATTAATACTAAATCAATAGGAAAAAGACAAGATTTGTTATAATCCTCCAACCTAAAGATTGCCACTGACCCCACTACATATTATCCATATTACCAACCCATACCCTAATATTAAATTAAATAATATTCTTCTCACTTATACTTTACATAATATTAATTTTTTATACCCACCTGGTTACCCTATTTCCCTCCACTTATTGGTCTCCTACCTTACTGCACCACTGGGGTCAAACTACCACTGACCCACAAAATTTCATAAACCCTGGCTTATTGCTGGTGAACTCCTACCCTTATCTCCTACTAAAATTGACTGAAAAAACTCCTCCCCTCCCTGAACTCCTCCCTCAGTCAATAATTGATACTGTAAACTAAAACTCTACCTGGCCAACCTGGAACCTCTCTCTCCTACAAACCTGGCCTAACCTCTTGGTATAACTCTCTAAACCAGGTTATCTGATACTCCCTCCTGATATTACCTCAAACTATCATAAATATTAATTCTCCCCCCTGAAAATACTATTCTGCTAACTGGTATCATGCATACTTCTGAATAGTACCTCCTTTATTATGTTTTTCTGTATTAGTAAATGTCTCAAATTAATTTGCTTGGGAAAAATTCATAATAATTCTAACTATAATGTATAATTATTAAGTAAGTCATGTAATTATATTGAGTTATTTTAATAAAATTCTTATTTATTATATAAATATGTAGAGGTGTGTGTGTATATATACCCATAACTACATGGAGATATACCTCTCGCTCTCTGTAGTACAAATGTATACATACATACAGAAACATATATATAAATACCCACATATAGATATATACATCTGCAGATACCCATACATCCATATGTCGTTAGATATATATGTACAGCAATATATATATATATATATATATATATATATATATATATTATATATATATATATATACAAATACAGATATATATATATATATATATATATATATATATATATATATATATATATATATATATGTATATATATATATATATATATATATTCAAAACTGAACTTCTTGCAAACCGAACTTATTGTAGCCGAAGGCTATTAAGTAATACAAAATAATAGTAACTGAATGAACACGCAGACACCAAACTGATATTTAAGCTTTCACTCTTATTAGGTAGAAGAGCTTCATCAGAATAACCTTGAATTCCACATAAGCACGTTCAAAATCTGTACATTAAGTCATGTGACAGTACAGTAGTCAGTAAACTGACTCAAATTAATATATACAGTAAATACAGTAACCAATAAGCTATAAATAGTACATTCAAACTGTACCAATCCTGTGAACTATAGTAAGAAATATGAATAAACATGAATAAACGTGAGAATCTATATATTCATAACAAGGAAAAGAGACAGTGTTAACAATACCATCCCAGGGCACATTTAATATTAATACTTTCATTTAAACCTGGAAACACCTCAGCATTAAGCTGTAGTTGCCACTTTCACAGTCACCAAAAAAGCAATTAACCTGTTCTAGGACAATAAAATTAAACTTAGTAAAAGTAGCACAAGTAGAGCTATGTTTGGCAAAGGCATTATTCATATTAAGAGATCTAATCATGCCTAGATGTTCTTTCATCCTGTCAGAAAGCTTTCTGGTGGTCTTGCCAACATAGAAAGCATTGCAAGATGCACATATTCCTGTATAAACTACTGCCGTAGAGTGACAAAAGAAATTTTTGTGGAACCGAAAAGTGTAGTTACAGTGTGGAAAAGTGTAATCAGACCCTATAAGTATGAAAGGACATACAGCACATTTATTACAAGCATGCATTCCCTTGGAAGTGGAGGAAATAGGGGAAATAGCAGTAATAATAGGGGAATCTCTATTTTCTAGACTCATTCTGATAGTTCTGGTTCTTTTAAAAGAGATTATGGGAGAAGAACCTAAGCTGCAGACAAGGGTTGAGATTCAGTTAAAAGTTCCCAGTTGTTATTAATAATGTTACGAATATTAGACATGTCTCTGGAAATGGGCAGCGGGAAACTAAGGGTTTTATTAGTGGTAGTGGGTTTATTAGTGGTGGGTTGAAAGCCATATAATAAGATAGGTAAATGTTTGGTATATCTTTCAGAAACAACAGTTTTCTGTATGGCATTTTATTTATTTATTTATTTATTTATTTCAGTTTGATGACCGGGGAGGTGGAGGCCCGGGGAGAAAAGCTCCACATTACATAATAATATAAAAGATAAAACAAAAGAAAATACAAAAGATAAAATTAAATTGGGTTCAAAGATATAGATACATGAAGATGCAACAGTCAGCCTAAGTGATAAGAATACTGGTAGATTGTGAAACAGAGACATTAAGAGGTATAGTATTTACATAACATATGAGTTATGTATTGACATATTGACATATTAGTCATATATTGACATGGTTGGTTACAAAGGTTACATAGAGTTTGAGTCTTGTTATGGCAGAGTAGTAGAACAAGCATAAATGTTAAGGAGGGGAATAAAGGGAGAGCAAACTATTTACAATACATACATATATACACATGACAACAGTAGACAGAAAATAAATCCAGGAACAAAGTTGATGGTAGTAGGAAATAGTATATAAATACAGTTAGTGTGTGTGGAGTAAAAGTCTAGGTGGGGAAAGTGCAGTTGCACTTCCACTTAGAGAACAAGTAGGAATGGAGTAGAGTTTTGAAGTTGTCAGAATTTTCTGTCATTTGTAAAGAAGGAGAGAGAGAGTTCCACTTTTTGGCTAAGGAAAAAGATAGGAGGTACTGCCCAGCAGGTCACTTTGGTTTGTGGACAGTGAGTAGGTTTAGGTGAGCAGATCTAAGTGGCCTGTTAGGGGTGTATGGTTGTAGGATGTTGGATAGCACAGGACATTTAGAGGGGTTAAATAATAGCCTGTGGGCAGTGGTAAGTTGGAGGTAGTCTAGAAGGTTGGGAAGTTCTAGCCAGTTTAGTGAGTGGAGTGCAGAGCAATGGTGGGAGGAGTGTTTGTCCTTGATGGCGAATTTTGAAATTTTATTATAACAACTTTCCATTTTTGAGGAGATGGAGGCAGATAAGTTGGTTAATAGAGGGGCGCCATACAATTGTGAGGGAAGAAGATAGGTAGTGGCGAGGGTTTGTGTAGAAGAAGGAGAGAGATAGTGGATGTTTCTATATAACAGGCCTAGTTTTTGATGTGTTTTCTTGATGTTGAGATGAATATGTGTGTCAAATTTTAGGTTTTGATCTATGGTGACCCCAAGGAGTTTGGCATAGGGAACGATTTCTATGGTTGAGTTGTTGTGGCTTCTAATTTGGAAGGACTGTTTGTCAAGAGGGAAGGATTTTGAGGGAGGGAAGAGTAGTAATTTGGATTTGTTAGCATTTAGAGCTAGGTGGTTTTGGAGCATCCAGTTCTCAGTGGTGGAAAAGGCAGTTTGGGTGTATGCTAGAAGTTCAGGGAGGTTGGTGGCACAGCAGATTAAAGTGGAGTCATCGGCATATTGTACGATTTTGGTATTTGGGATGGCAGAGTGGAAGTCGTTGATAAAGATATTGAAAAGCAAGGAGCCAAGAATGGAACCTTGGGGAACTCCAGTGGGGGGTAGGAAGGAAGTTAGAGGTGCCTTTCCTCCATTTTACAGCTTGAGATCGATTGGAAAGGTAACTTGAGAACCAGGATAGTGTATTGTGTAAGAGGTTGAGGTTAGCTAGGTGGCTAAGGAGATGAGAATGGGAGACAGTGTCGAAAGCCATAGAGAGATCTAGTAGGACTGTTGATACTATTTTACCAGTGTCACGGGCGCGATTGACTATATCTAGGAATGAAAGTAGAGCAGTTATAGTGCTATGGCCAGGACGGAAACCATGTTGGGTGTGAGAAAGGAGGTGGTTTTCAGTAAGGAAAAGCATCAGCTGAATGTGAACGCATTTTTCCAGTATTTTAGAAAATGGGGAGAGGGTGGCTATGGGGCGAAAGTTTGAGGTATTGTTATTTATACCTCCTTTATGGAGAGGGTGTATAAAGGCAGCACATCACAGCTTGGGGATGTATGATTCCTGTATGGATCTGTTGATTAGGATGCTAATGGCGAGGGTGATTCCATCTGCGGCAATTTGTAAGAATTTAGATGGAATGTTATCTGGGGCATTAGAGTAAGGTTTCAGTTTGCTGAGAAGTTTTTTTATATATGAGGTAGAGACTGGATTGAGTTGAAAAGTGGGGGGAGGGTTGGGTTTGGAGGCTGGGGTAGAGTGACTGAACTGTGAGGATGGGTTATTAGGGAAGGACTTATTTAGTTCAGCTATAGAATTAATAAAGGAGGAGTTGAAAAGAGTAGCAATTTCTGGGTCGGACTTGGTAGTGTCAGGGCAGGGATTATTTTTAGTGCCTGGGTTGAGAAGTGAATTAATGGACTTCCAGAATTTGGGGGGGGTTTAGAGTGGTTGGCTTGGAGAGTCATAAAATAGGGTTTTTTGTCTTTGGATATATGTCTTTTAGTAAGGTTGCGGAGTTGCTTATATTGAACTAGGGACTCTGGTTGTTTATTGTGCTGAGATAATTTCCAGCATTTATCTCTCTGTTGCATAAGTTTTTTGGTTTCCCTAGTTAACCATGATGCGGATTTGGATTTGATTCTTATAGTTCGAGGTGATGCATGGGAATTAAGTACATTTAGGAAGGTAGAGTTAAAGGCCTCGACGGCGCTGTCAAGTGGTAAAGTCTTTAGATTGTTCCAGTTAGTTTGTTTAAGGGTATTAGAGAAGGTTAGAGGATTGAAGTTTGTTAGGTTGTGTATATGTAGGTATTGGTGCTGGAGGGGAGGAGACTGGGTTGCTCGGTGGATGAAGGCAGGCTGGTGGTCACTGAAAGAGTCGGGGAGGATTCCAGAGTCCAGGATGTTGTTAGGGTGGGTAGCTAGGATCCAGTCAAGTGTAGATCCTGGAGGATTGATCTTGTTGGGTCTAGTGATAGAGTTGGTTAATTGAGTAAAGTTGAAAAGATTGATAGCTATGGCTGGGTTATGGTTATTAATTTTGTTCCAATCTATATTAACATCTCCTAAAATGTAGGTCTCTAGGTTAATATTAGGTGAGGCCCATTGGAGGATTTCTTCAAGGGTGGTAGTATTGTTACCTGGGGGAATATAAAGGGATATAAAGCAGATACCTTTATGAATATTCATTTGTAGTAAACCTATGACTAGTTCTGCATTATTAAACTGTGGAATGGGGTTTGGATATGGAATAATGGGGAGTATATTGGAGAATATCAAGGCTACTCCTCCACCTTTTCTGTTTAAGCGATCAGATCAAAGGGCTTGAAAGCCAGGGGGTAGGATTTCTGAGTCAGAGATGGTAGGTTTTAGCCAAGTCTCAGAGATGGCTACAATCTCTGGAAGGTTGTGGTGAAGCCAGGCATGGAAAAGAGTGGATTTATTTCTTAGACTTTGGGCGTTGAGAGTAACTATTTTTAGGCTTTTAAGATTAGTGGTTTTGGCACGTTTTGGGGGGATGAGATTGTTAGTGGAGCTAGGTCCAGGGCTTGGGTGGATGTCACCTGATAGAAATAGGTGGAAGAAAAAGGGAGATAGTAGGAGATTTAGCTTGCATTTAGACTGTTGTGCACAGTAGATCAGAGCTTTAGGGAAGTAATGCTTTATAGAGGTGGGTAAAATATTTGGTTTAAAGTAGTGGAGAGGATTGGGCTGTAGTAAAGAGGATGATATGGTATGGAAGTGAGTTGTGGCGGGGTTAGAAGGTGGAATGGGAGTTGAAAGGTGGGACAGAAAAGAGGGGGGAAGAGGAGAGGAGGTATAGGAGGTAGTAAGGTACAGTGGAATTAGAATTAAGAGGGTGATGAAAGGGATTCGTAGTGTGTGAAGGAGTGGAGAATACATAATGTAATGGATTAAGTATGAAAGATAGGGAAGTATGTGAAGTATAGTGTAGGTAGGGTAAAAGAGAGAGAGAGAGAAAGCAGGGGTGTAAGTGTAGTTTGATGTGTGTGTGGAGTGGTTTTAATTAGTGGGAGGATAGGAGGAAGTAAGTGTAGGGAGTGGCCTATAATTGATGGGAGGAGTGGAGCAGGGTGAGAAGGCCAGTAATTGGTGTGAATACAGAGGGGAGGAGTTTACTGGAGAGATAAATCTATGGGCAGTGGGGGTGGGTGGAATTTGGGGGTAGGGTAGGGGAGTGGAGTGAGCCCGTAGGGCGAACGGAGCAGGTAGAGACAAGAGAGTGGAACAGCTCAGGATGAACAATCAGTAGATTGCTGATTGCTCAGGTAGGTGAAAGTGCAGGTGAGTAGAGAATAATAAGTAAAGTAGCAATGTTCAGAGGAGGAAAGTGGTGGTTACAGAAGAGCAAAGGATATGTGAGGAAAAGATAAGAGCAAGGTATGGGCAGCAGAAAGTAATAGAATAAATATATAGGATAGGAGGAGCAGGGTATAGGCAGCAAAAGTTGAAAATGTGAGTTATAGGATAGTAGGATAGGATAATGGATGAGACTGGATGAGGGGGCCACCTAGTGGGCAGGGAATTAATACAGTAGACGTAAGTGTCTGGGAAAGGCTGGTCAACGGCTAGATACTAACTATGAGTCAGCTATTGGAGGCAACAAAAGAGGGAGTAAGGGTCTGTAATCTAATACTGAGTACAGAGAAGGGTATGGCTGCTGGCAGTCCTGGCTAGGAGCTAACAATTATAAGCTACAACACATAATACTATTAAATGTCAGCTTTTCTGCCAGTATTAGGAGAACACATACTTTCTTCCTTCCTTTCTTGGCAGAGAACAGGGATGAGACCGCAGGTGATATGGAAGGGTCCTGAGATGCCAGATACTCAAATTATTAGCCTCAAGTGGAAGGAAGGTAGCTGGAGAGCAGGGAATACTGAGGGAGCAAGACTAAAAGTAATGGAGAGAAAAGAAACAATTGACCTTAGTAGGTAGTACAGACAGTATAACAAAGCAAAATGTCAAAATACAGCATTAATGAGTTCATTCAACATTGCTAGATGAAGTACAGGAAAAGGTACAATCAGAGCAACAAAAGTACAGTCATTCAACAGAGCAAGAAGCCAAGGGAACACTTTGTATAAGTATGTATTGCTTTGATACATTTACAATTCAAAGCACCGTGTAGGAACTCACAAGGTTAAAAAAGAGACTCAGGTATACTGTGTTTTAGGGTATATAACAGTGATTTATAGCATTCATATTGTACACTACACACAAACATTGCAGATGCCCTAATAATTAGTAGAAGTGATATATTAAACTCTTTAAAGAAATCAGGTAATTTCTTACTAAGTTTCATTTTATTGTCCTAGAATAGGTTAATTGCTTTTTCAGTGACTGGGAACTATTTTTAGAATTAACGGAGTTAAAGTGGCAAGTACAGCTTAATGCTGAGGTGTTTCCAGGTTTAAACGAAAGTATTAATATTAAATGTGCCCTGAGATGGTATTGTTAATACTGTCTCTTTTCCTTGTCATGAATATATAGATTCTCACATGTTTATTCATGTTAATTCATATTTCTTCCTTACTACAGTTCACAGGATTGGTACAGTTTGAATGTATTACTTAAACTTTGCTGTCTCTTCTCTCCTTCACTTTACAGGTAGTTTGAATTATTACTTACCCCCTCTGAGGCCTTCACTGATTTCCACTGATTGCCTCTCTGGTTTCTTTGCATTCCACCTGGTTTACACCCCTTGTGCTATCTCCCTCCCCCAATACAAAGTCTATATTAGAATCCTGCTGAGCATGGAGCCATCTTTAAACTTCTAGTCTCCCACCAGGACACAAGTGCTCCTCAGCAATTACATTCTGCTTGCCGGTAAGCCATTAGACCTCAGGAATTTGTTTTAAAAGTGTTCAGATTTGTAAAGTAATACTTACTTTTTCTTTTGTCTTGGTTGGCTCTGCCCCTCTCCGTTTGCCCTCGCTAACACTCGGGCTCTCTCTGCTCCCCCACCCTGCCCACACTACCTCTACATTTATAGTAATCATAGCCACACCCACAGCTCACCCACACATCACCTCTACCAATCACAGCTCCTCAAGTCATATCACATTATACCACACCAACTTGCTCCACACAAAATACTCCCAATCACTCTCATTCCCACTAGGCATTTTTTACATCACCCACACTACTTCCCCATCCACACATAGTGCAACCCTATAATTCCTATTCAGATCCCCACCTAGAAACAACTTAAACTTTATAACCATGACTATCACGCAACTAAGTCTAGTCTGTCTTCTCATAATTCTTTACAACACCACAAGTTATCACTCTAGCAATATCCCTAAACTTAGTAGCACAACACTGCATTATGCACTCTCATATACAGACACCAAACATTATAATAATATCTGTCCACAGTTATTCAAGAACTACATAATGGACCAATTCAGGACTAAACACATATGCTCTCATTCCTACTCCAAAAAAACACAATACTTTCTCACACTCCTCACCAAACTCCAACATCTGTATAACCATTTTAACTCCAGGCTCACCATAAGTGGGGATATCCACCCCAACCCAGGCCCAAATCCAGCCTGTCCAACTCAAACTGCTCCAACACAAACGTCAGAACATAAGATCCCCACTTTCTTCATCCCTGGGCAAATCAACAACAGCAGCAAAACCAAACATCTTGTAATGCTAAATATTAATATTAGAAGTATCAAAAATAAAATACCTGAACTCCAGGCCACAATAGCACACTACTCCCCAGACATGCTAAAAAAAACATAGCTAACTCAGAAGTTCTCCTACGGCTACAATATCATTAGACAAGACAGACCATTTCGTAAAGGGGTGAGCTGGTACAAGTCAAACTTAACTGTCCGTCAATTGCCAAACTCCTACCCCTCCCCCAATAATTGGGACATACTTATATCACAACTTCAACTTCAGCCTAAAAAGGTTATCACCGCAATTGTGATCTATATTCCACCTGGTAATACACCTGCTAGCCTTGAAGACTTCTTATCCTGGTGTTCTTCCACATACTCACAAGAAACCCTTATTCTTGGGGACTTCAACCTAGATTGGTTCACCTGTATATCAGAACCACCAAGTAATCTAATAAATCTCCATGGCTACCAGCAGCTAGTCCAAATTCCAACTAGATGTGATAAAAAATCTAAAAGGGAATCCATCCTTGACTGGGTCCTAACTAACAACCCCACATTGTACCCTCACACAGGCAGTCTCCTAGACACCTTAAGTGACCACAACATAATATACTTTATACGTAGTAAAACAAGCATATGCAAAACCACTAACTATATATCCACTAGAAACACAAAAATTATCTCCTGAGGTCCTCAACACTTTACTCTGTAACTGTGACTGGACCCCCCTAAAAACCCTCCCACTTGACCAGGCTGTAGCATATTTCAACAAAACATTTCTACAACACCTAGACACTGTCGCTCCATTGCGCAAAATCAAGGTTAGAACCATTACAAACCCCTGGCTCAGTAAATAAACCAAACAAATCCTCAAGTCCAGAGACACTGCCTGACTTTACTATCAAAAAAACAAAAAAAACACAAAGCCTAACTAAGTACCAAGAACTGCGCAACCGTGCAAAAAAATGCATTAGGCTGGACAAAAACTCCTACTACACAACATTACAAACTAAATGCCAACACAACCCGTAAAAATTTTGGAAAAATGTAAACCAGCTACTAAAATCCACCCAAAAGGCTAGCCCCAAACCAACCACCCCTGACACTAAAGTTCCCATCAAAACACAATTCAGCTCCCACTTTGTGAACTCAATTATATCCTTATTATCACAGGACAGTTCCTTCCTCACTATCCCCCCAACACAAATAACACTAATACAAGCTTTACCCTCAAAACAGTTTCCACCACTTCAATCAAAAGCATGCTCTCCAAACTAAAAACCTCATCAACAGCAGCCGACCTACTCCCCAGCTACTTCTTGAAACTCACAGCAGATGCTATTGCTATCCCAGTCTCCACTCTCATAAACAGATCAATTGTTGAAAACTATGTGCCCAAACTCTGGAAAATATCCTATGTTACACCCATACATAAAGGCAGGACCTCCACTGAACTTAATAACTACAGACCCATTGCTTTACTCTCCCCCCCGGCCAAAATCCTAGAAAAATGCATCCATACCCAGATGCTAAACTATCTCCTAGACAGCAACATCCTGTCACCAACTCAGCATGGTTTCAGACCTGGCCATAGTACCACTACAGCCCTCCTCTGCTTCACAGACACAGTAAACTGTCTCAAAAATGAAGGCCTACAAGTGTCAACTCTTTTTTTGGATATGTCCAAAGCATTTGACACAGTCTCACATCAAATCCTGCTAAACAAACTAAACCAATATCATCTATCAAATTCCACTCTTAGCTGGTTCCAAAGCTACTTAACTGACAGGTACCAAGCAGTGAAATGGGAAAATTCTCTCTCTCCTCAGCTGCCCATAACTATAGGAGTCCCACAGGGTTCTATCTTAGGACCACTACTATTCACAGTCTTCACAAATGACCTCCATACCTCCACACAGTATGCATCTATAATTCAGTATGCAGATGACACTACCTTAATCTGTGCTGCACAAAACATTCCCACCCTCCTGAAAACAATTCAGCTAGCATTCTCTAATGTTGAAAACTACCTTACCAAAGCCCAACTTATCCTCAATCCAAAGAAAACTCAGTTGTATGATTATAACCAGTTATAACAAAAACACTAACAGTCAATTCACTATCTACTCCACTAATGCTACTCCAATTGCTCCAGTGGCACAGGCTAAGCTATTGGGAATAACCATAGACTCCCACCTAAAATTTGATAGTCATCTCAACTTAACTATTAAAAAAGTACATGCCAAACTGGGGTTGCTCTACCATATCAAACCATTTCTTACCAACAACACAAGATCAGCCATTGCTCGCTCCCAACTTCTATCCACCCTACTTTATGCATCTCCCATTCTGACTAATCTCAACAAAACTGAACTAAGCAAAATGGAAGCCTGCTATAACAGAATTGCCCGCTTTGCTGCAAATTGCTCATATAGAACTCATCACTGTACTGCTTTGAGACAGCTCCACTGGCTTGAACTGCCCAACCTCCTAACCTACAATCAGCTCTGCCTCTGTCATTATATCTATTACCTCCCCAATAAGTGTCCTGCCCTCAAAAACCTAGTACATCACTCAGCCAAAAGGCCTCTTAGATCATCAAGTAAACTACTACTAGAAGTCAGCAACAGCTACAATAGCTTTGGAGATGCACTATATAGTAGTTCAGTGGCTAAAAAATGGAACTCTGTCCCTACAAGCATTCAAAACACATCATCCAAAGCCTCCTTTAAAGACCTCATCAGGCAACATCTCAAGGAAAGTTGGCACTGCCATGATTGCTCCCCAGGCTAGTGAAAGCGGATAACACATACATACAAAATCTAGAGCACTTGGTAATAGCTTTCAATCTTATTCACAAACACTGGCTAATCTACAATGTATGTACTGTACCTGTGTACTATATATGTATTCTACCTATGTTTCAAATTTCAGCTGTACACCACAAATCTATAAATTACCTTTATTTTTAAAATAAATATTTCTTTGTTTGTTCTCCCCACTGTACCTGTTTATGTGCTGCATACCACTGTAAAAACATGTCTCCTGTAATTTCTGTGTATACTGATCATGTCTAAATAACCAAATGTGTCTGTAATTTTTCTTTGTGGAGCTTTTCTCCCTGGGCCTCTGCTGAAAAAGGGCCTTTTCGGCTCAGTCAGACACCCCTGGTTAACAAATGTAAAATAAATAAATAGGTTATTTGTTACTGTATTTACTGTATATATTAATTTGAGTCAGTTTACTGGCTACTGTACTATCATATGACAATGTACAGATTTTGAACGTGCTTATGTGGAATTCAAGTTTATTCTAATGAAGCTCTTCTACCTAATAAGTGGGAAAGCTTAAATGTCAGTTTGGTGTCTGCATGTTCATTCAGTTACTATTATTTTGTAATACTTAATAGCCTTCAGCTACAATAAGTTCGGTTAGCAAGAAGTTCAGTTTTGAATATTATTCTTTCTTCTTCATTACTGCAGTTTATTTAGAATATATATATATATATATATATATATATATATATATATATATATATATATATATATATATATATACACACATATATGTGTGTGTCTAGATATACACATATATATAGCTAGGATATGATACAGCAGTTAAGAATTACATATGTTCACAGGCCGTGCCAATGGGGGTGAGGGGCCCAATCAACAAACGTGTAACACATAGCATCAACCCCCCCCCCCAGCTAGACAGGTGAAACATACAAACACACAATAAAAGTAAACAAACCACTGCTTCCCAGACTACAGGCAGGATACTACAAGTCAGAGAGACCCGTCAAGTCTAATCTTGAAACAAAGACAAGAATGTCCCTTGCGGGACAACCCAAAAATTATATGGCTATTCAGGCTTCCAGCCATTACATGTATAACCTACGGCAGGGCACGCATGTTCCCGGACTACAAGATTGGGGAAGCCTGAAGACCCATGGGGCGAGACAACGTATGTGATGGGTCCTGAGAAGTGGAGAGTGGGCAGTCTGTAGTGGTGTGTTTAGACCTGATCTGCACCTGGAGTAAGGAAGACTGCTGAAGAGGATGTGCGGTTTGGGAACTATGGGTATGAAATTATGGGCCTAGCTGTGCAGATGTTGGCTGGAGTGGTTCTATGTGGACCACCCCATGGATGTAAGCAATACTGTGTATTGGGCAGAGCCGACACCTAATGAGCAGCCACTCCCAGTATGAGTCCCACTGCAGCAAAGTCTAGTTTACATGGCAAAGGATGGTATAACCAAATGTGTTGTTGCAAACCCACTAAATGACACCTAAGAACACATGGTCGCAACACCCCAGTGTAGGCATGTAAGCCAAACTAATTGGCATCACAAGGTATTATTGCTGTCTAGCCTCTCAACTGTCCCTGATCTTCAGGGACGTCCCTGATTTAGACTATGATTGTAGGTCTGTCCCTCTTAATCCCTCTTAAAACTGTGACTGCTGAAGAAAGGGTGGTGAATTGCCCTTAATAAATAATGTAATTCAGAGTTATAGACATTTTACGTCAGACACTCTATATTAATCCACATTCTCTTATTCTGCAAATGTTTCAAGTTAATAGTACAAATATTTAAAAAATTTCCCCGATTGTCCCTGATTATTTGAGGATTTGTCCCTGATTCTGTTGAGATTTGTCTCTAATCATTTGAGAGCTATGTTGGTGTCCTCACCCACACCCAAGGGTGTGATTGTCCAGACCTTCCTCCAAATGCAGGGTATATATACACAGCTGTCACTGTAGAAGAAATAGCCAGCTGTGGACCTTCCCATCAGCCATCCTGCACATCCATGGGCATGCCCCCATTATCAGCCCCTCTGTGTAGCCCAATAACACCACTTACCTATCGACCCCTGTTGCATTCGTAGTAATGTTCACAGTCACAAGTAGATGACACCCTCCACACAACTATATTGGCAGAATCTGGAACCCCAAACCCAGGTGTATTACCGCAGCTGTCCCAGACTACACATGTAAATAACACATGAAGGGAAAACCGAAGCACACTTGGATCATCACCTGGCAAAGTCCACCACCCCCCAACACTCCAGACCCCTACACCAACTACTGACACTGACACCTCCTGTCCTGCTTTGCATACATACCCCAACACCCTGAAAACCTGAACTACCGCTCCCCCACCAATCAGTCGAATGGCCTACTATACAGTTAAAATGTCCCCACCTCCACCAACCTGTCTACACCTCCACTATTCACATCTACTGTACAACACAGGTATGGCATAACTAAACCTAACTCGAATACCTGAGTGTAGACTAACCAGAAATGCTAAACTGGAATTCCACTTAACCTTACACTGACCTTCGTGAACAGTCATACCTGACATGTACACCTGACTTAAGCATGTATAATACTGACATGTACATGAAGTAGCTCGGGTGTATGTGGCAGCAAGCGGGAATATGCCTGTGTGGGTGGCAGTAAGCAATGCCCACACTGGTTAAGCAATGTGGAGGCCAACACAGTGTAAGACACCATAACCAGAGGTCAGCAGGTCTGAGCCTAGCGCATACCCACCTACACTTCTGCCGCAGTGCCTTAGGCATGCTGTAGCCCACAGCCCTCATCGTGGCCAGTAACAACATAATCAGCACTCCCAGGTCCCCCCCCCCCCGCACACTATTGTCCAAGTGAGTTACCACGAAGGCATGGCAGATATACAATTAGCTGCTGTTATCACAAACATATCATCCGGCACAGTCAGTCAACAGTATAGAAAATGTATGTAAGTATGTACATTAATACCAGCAAACATGTGCACAGTGCTCAGTCACAGTATTCCGAGCAGTCTATGAGTACCAATGAACAGTGCCTGTCCACGCATACTGTGAGAACAGTAGTCTCATATAATACTGAAGAGAGGAATGGAAAATGGGCCACAGCGTGGGGGCATGTTTCATCTGCGGAAGCGGGAGATGAGGCTGGTCTGGTGTGTGAGCAAACCACTGCATCTGAAAACCCTGGCAGGATGCTACCAGTGGGAAAAACAGTGTAGACCAGCAAAGTGTACTCGTGACACAACAACAGGTCCATCCCTGCCGGGATGCACCAGACGTTATGGGTCACAATAATGTTTCCACCAGTATTGGAGGTGGATGAAGGGAAGGCTCAAATGTACGTGGACTAAACTGATGAAGAGCTTACAGAAGGTTGTATCGAGACAGTAATATGGAGGAATACTGAGACATGCAGAGAGGGAAATGTGTGGAGGTGTAGTATGGCAGGGCTAGCAACTGCCAAATGGATGGATGCTGTGTACGTGGAGCTCGGGGGCCGGGGAAAGGGAGCATGGGTATGACATTAAGGTAGAAATATGCAAATTATGCTGCAATAGTGTAGTGGGCAGAGCATCTTCCTACCACGCACACATTCTCAGTTCGGGTCCCACTGCAGCTCATTCTATTTCCTGTGTGAAATCGGTATAACAAAATCATTTTGCTGTATAACCTACTAAATGACATTTACACTTGAACAGGGGTACAGAATTACACATAGCCCACTCACTATTCAAAGGACATGAACACATATATACATATATACATATATATGTAGAAACAGACAACTTGTAATGGTGTATTTTACAATAATGTATGCCATTACTGACAGCACATAGATCTGCACTTATGTAGTCAGTGAGGAATGCAAGGCCCATACAGAAAAGTAGAAGCAGACAGTGCGGATATATAACATACTATGCTGGCCAGGACAGGCACATCAATTCGTACAACTGTGGACAAAGGATTTGCCATGAAAATAGGTAACAATAAACAATAACAGATGTAGTTCAGCAGCCGCCAGTTACACCCCGTAGTCAAGGCCTAGGGTGACATTCATTACCTGTGATAATGTCTATGTATCTGTCACATGTATGGACCCTGACCAACAAATGTCATGGGAGTCCACAATATGACTGGGATGATAGCAGGAATGCCAGCAGTATATTATGATAAGCCAATACCGAACAACCCCTAACCGTTACACAGCAGGACAAAGCCAGCCATATATGTGGAGGATAGAGGCAGGAATACAGGGCCATACTCGTAATATTGCTGTTACACACCCTACATATTGCTGGTGTTACAGATTCAATGCAACATACCCTTATGCAGGAATAACACATCAGGAACAGAACTGGAAGTAGCCATGTACTGATAGCACACAACAGACAGATTGCCGGGGATATATCTAGGACAAGCCCTGTGTGGTGCACAGGCAAAAGCAAACAGACAATCCACTGGCCATCATGTGGATAGGCCCACTGTTGAGAGCTATGCAGACAGACTGCATTCCATCCTAAACTACTATGTACATACAAACACTGCAAGACCAGCAATATACAAAGCACATAACAACACCACTCACTTTGTCTGTTGGTCTGGAACAACCTAAGATTGTGCAGTTGTCCTGTGTCTGCAAGCCCGTATGTAATAGGTACTGTAACCTGCCATCTGCAACACTGCTGCCCACATACAGGAAGGATGTCCTCCTTACTGGAAAGGTGAAGGGGCAACGCCCACATGAGTAAGCATTTTATAGTACTAGGTTGCCATGATGATGGTTAACAGAATCACTACACAGCAGGCTGCACACAGTCAGCAACTGTTGCACACTGATTGGTGTAGAGCCCATCACCTGATCATGTGCATCACCTACAAAAGCCATGCTGAAATCCATTCAAACCAACTCATTTGCTCTACGAGAGAGAGAGAGAGAGAGAGAGAAAGAGGAAACCAACAACAACAACAAAAAAAGGAAATAATAAACATATACCACGGAACTTACACAGTGGGGAACACAGTACTACAGGCCACAACCGGGAAGGTGTCACACCCGTCCAAATACTAAAAGGTATGTAAAACACAACTGTATGTAACTTAATGTAGTCTGTGGTATAGATTAATAGGATGTATGATGTAGAACTGCTCTGGACAATACTGTCTGTCTCTGTAAGCATTGAGACATACCCGCCAACTGCACAGATCAGTAATGAATGACAAAGATGTCAGCCATAATATCTGTGTATGTTATGTTATTGTGGAGAATAGCTGTTGGTAGATGTACTGCCATCATGATAGACACATGGGTGTCAGTGCACACCACTTGCAGGACAGTTATGTGGATGTGTAATGTAGCATGCACAAATGACATAGGTGTGTAATAGATGTACCAGCAATCTCACACCATAGTTACCACCCTAATGTTAGGCTGTGCTCACATGTGGCACCTGTCTGTGTTGCAACAAGGCAGAACAGTGCAGCTGTGAATGAAAGACTGTTACAGAATGTGGACCGGAATGCACTCCACATATCTATGTGATACGGACTGTGACGTGTATATGTACAGATACAGACACTCATATAGACATAGGTATATCAACAACGTACAACATATATCTATACATATATGTACATAGATGTATATTTATGCACACATATATATATATAGTGGCACTGACAATGGCATGCAGGTGAAATAGTCTGTAACAGGCCAGCAAAGATAAGTGTCCCCACAGGGAGCATGGCTACAAACACATAGCACAAAGCATGGCATATACACATAGCACAAAGCTTGGTACAATACAACATATATCCCAATGGTACATAAGCAGCTGACATAACAATTGCAGTCTGTGAATGTGTTGTTGTAGCTGTTATGGTGGGGGGAGACATCTATGTGTATTAAGAACTATGGTAACCCTGCTGTATGGGTGGCTCAGACCTATTTCCATTTTATGTCTTCCAGGAATCATGTTGCATAATTGCCTTCCCACGTACAGCGCCGCAGAAACTGCTATCATCATCGTACTTCTTTTTGTCTGGACAGCCCATGACCAGCAGGAGAGGACCGCCCTGTGGAACGTGCTAGTCCACAGGGTCAATGATGTCGGACTGCATAACTGCAGCTATGAGCAAGTCCGGCATCATTGCACCAACCTGCTTCTCCATGTACGTCGGTGCGCAGTTGCCATAAGAGGGGACCACCTCGCAACATGGAGGGCAACCCACTCATCCACCTCTCACCCGTGTGGAGGAGCTTCTCAGCAGCCTAGTGGCACCTGTCTGCCCACAACATCAACACCTGGTAGGGCACATCTTGGAGGTGGGTGCCAATGCCACACCAGCTAAGGAGCATGCAGGTAAGGCCCCAGGGCACATTGGTACACCACTCGTGTATATGCATCTGCAGCTGTACAGGTACATCATGCAAAACTGGGATGTCATATACTTTGTCTGCTGCTATGTAGTAGTAATAAACTGTTGTGTAGAAGCTGTAATGTTGATGTAACATAATGCTGCACTCACCTGTTATGAATGCCACAGCTGTGGTCACTGACATCAGCTTTCTTGCACTCCTATGTAGGTCCCTCTTGGATACAACCACAGCAGCAGCCTGTAGCCGGTGAGTATGGTTGATGTTCATGCATGATGATAAACTGGTCATGTAATAGCTATGGGCTATCACCCATGCACACGTCTAACACACCTACCCATACTGCGTGCTGTACACATTCATGTTTTGTTGCTGAGAAATGCACTGCATCACAGTAGAGACCATGCTGGGGTATTGGAAGGGTACAACAGACACATGCAAGATAACTAACATCCTGTCAATGTGTGATGTGTCCACAGGGATGTGACATGTGGCAGGACACATGGCCTACAGTAGGGACATGTGTGACTCAACACCACCATGACTGCAGCTGCACACAAGCAGGTTAAGTAAAGATTGCAGACACAACCCTGACCCCACAGCACTCATCACAGTAGTGTGTGCACTCCAAGGGATGTGCACATGAGTAGACCTTGCAACCATGGAGAGGTCTGGGACATGTGTAGGGCACCACTCACAGCCATGGTAAGGTCCACTGATTGTCAGTGTAATAGTCATGTACTGGTCATACATGCACTGCTGATGTTGTGATCTGTAATGCAGACATCAGGCATCCACAACTGATAGCTGTTCACATACCATTCCAGGTATGTGTTGCTACAACACACAGGGGCTGTGAGCATTGACATTGACATAACCGACACAGTACTACAGATGCATCAATGGTTTCTACACCTGCGAGGTATGGTGCACAGTACAAGGCAGGGTGTGGAACAGGCCACAGTAACACTTTATACATGGGTGCAGTGTTAACATGCAGAGGGGCCATCACCTACCAACAAAGTTCATGCCTCACACACATGTATATTGCCACTAGCATGATGTCACTATAGTTGTACTGCATGCTGTTGAGCTCCATGTGTAATGCATGTTGATAGAAGGATAATGGGAGGACTGTGTGTACAAATGTGCAACGTGTGTGTGTGTGTGTGTGTGACTTGGTATGTGAACACAGGACAGCTGATAGCATAACAAGGTTTGTAGCATGGAGCATGCATTGGGAGGCGCTGTACATACTAGGTATACACATCATTTTGCCAGCAGCAGATAGGTAACCGGCTACCCACATATGCAGCACTATGAATGCAATGGGGAATTATCGCAGCACATCAGTGAGTGTATCCAGGTAGTACTGTCATCCGCATGATGGGTTGCTTGTGCATCAGTTGTGGCATGGACTGAGCAAGACTGTAGTATGAGGCTCTGGTGTGTGACATATGTAGTGAATGTAGCAGCACCAACCATATAGGGGCCTCGTACACCTTTATTGCCCATACACAGGGTAATACAGGGTGACAGCTGTGAGGCCATGTACAACCTACTTCACTCAGGTCAGGGAGGTGATGAAGTAACATGTCAGGTGTGGTAACCACACATGTAGGCATGGAGAGGGATGATATGTTAATGGGCTGTAGTGATACATGTATATTAGCAAGTGCCATGCAGGAGTGGGCACATATGTAACTGTGGGACTGTCTGCAAACTCAGGGAAGGTGATGTAGTAAGGTGGCTGTCAGTGTGAGTGTGTGCACTATTATGCATTGCTGTACAGGTCTTAATGTGTGTATTTGTTTCCCCCACAGGTGGCGAGGTGGGTCAGGGTCCCTCCTGCGTGCATAATGAGGTAGGTGTCCCTACAGACACCGATGATGATGAAGGTACAGGTGATGCACAGGTGGGATTGTCAGAGGCCGACACTGCACCAACATATGTCCTCACCCACCTAGCCACCCCAAGCCTGCACACAGTTACAGTGTCCCTACAAACACCATCACATGTGGCCATAGCAGAGGGACAGTTGGCACTTGTTGGCAATGGCCAGGAAAGTGTGGTGTCCATGCCAACTGTGTCAGGTCACAGTCAGCATAGCCAGATGTCCGGAAGGCCACCACATCAGCAGATGTACCATGGTGCACGTGGGAGGACCGTAGATCATCCTGCCCCTGGCAGAGGCGCCACAACTGGTACCACCAGGAGCATGTTTCAGGCCAAAATGGAGGCACAGACACATATGGAAATGCACTCCAGACAGGTCCTGAGGCTGCAGAGGTCTGCTTTCACAGCTGTAAGTGGCAACCTCCATGAACTCGCTGTTGCCTTCCATGAATATACTGAGGTCATGATAGACGGTGGGGTGAAATGATTGGCCTCATCGACCATGGTATGTCTGTGCTATAACATGTGGTGGGAGTGGTGCGACGGCCATGTGGACATAGGCCAGAGACACCAGCAGCTGGCAGTCAATGTGGATTTGCCAGGACACACAGCCACTCCTGTAGTGGCAGTACCAGCCCCAGAACACCACAGGGGCTGCTGTCCATACGACAGCAGGCCACGTGCATGTGGCCCTGGCCAGGCCCTGGCAGGACATGGTTCCAGTGGACATATGTCATCATCAGGGGAGAGTAACACCTCAAGGTCTGTACCTGCACATGCCCATGGAACCCCTGGCAGGCACATTTGAAGTGTCCGTGGCCGGAGGCATTGAACTGCACACCCTGCCAGGTATGGTCTGCAGCTGTCCAACATTACCCGTGTGGGGCAGCCACATGCCGGAACTATGTGCATGCATACCCACACACTATGCAACCACACCTAGGGTGTCCCCATACCGGCACACACCACATCACCACACCCCAATCAAGGAACCACACCCCTCACCCACACACATGGTGACACATGTTTGGACTACCCTCGGCCTCTGGCACACCTGCAACACACCCTGTGCATATGATGATACCTGTGCCACATCCCTGTCATCCATAACATTGATGCAGGGACAGGCTAACATGGTTCTGATGCACACAGTGACTGTAATGGGGTGCCGCAATGTACCACAGTGTCGAATGTATTCAGAGGTAATGTGTACTGCATACCTGTCAGGTAGTGTAGCCATGCAGCTAGGATGACATTCACGCACACTGTGCATATGATGATACCTGTGCCACATCCCTGCCATCCATAACATCGATGTAGGGACAGGCTAACATGGTTCTGATGCACACGGTGACTGTGATAGAGTGCCACAATGTACTGCAGTGTAGAATGTAGTCAGGGGTAATATGTACTGCATACATGTCAGGTAGTGTAGCCATTCAGCTAGGATGACATTCACACACCCTTTGCATATGATGATACCTGTGCCACATCCCTGCCATCCATAACATTGATGCAGGGAACAGGCTAACATGGTTTTGATGCACACGGTGACTGTGATAGAGTGCTGCAATGTACTGCAGTGTTGAATGTAGTCGGAGTAATGTGTACTGCATACATGTTAGGTAGTATAGCCATGCTGCTAGGATGACATTCATACACCCTGTGTATATGATGATACCTGTGTCACATCCCTGCCATCCATAACATCGATGCAGGGAGAGGCTAACATGGTTCTGATGCACACGGTGACTGTGATAGTGTGCCACAATGTACTGCAGTGTAGAATGTAGTCAGGAGTAATGTGTACTGCATACATGTCATGTAGTGTAGCCATGCAGCTAGGATGCATCCCAGCTATTAGTAACACCAATTGATATCTCCATACCGTCATCCATTTGTGCTGTAGGCATACATGTGTTAGCAGGAGGATGGTCCACAGTCATATTCCACAGGGGTATGTCAGTGTGGTGACACCATGGCCATGACATATGTGGTGTACAGTTGCACACATGCCACAGGTATGTATAAGAGCTACTGAATGTGCAAACATGACTGGTGGGTTGCTGGTAAAGGTATAATCTGCACCCTTATGTCAACCCATCCACATACACACACATCCTGACTTGGTGACACTGTATCTAGACCCCAACCCGGGTATGTAGTGCTACTGAACTGTGTGGCTGTCATTGCACACATGACACCATCTGTAGGGTGAGGTGTGTACCAGGTCACATGCTACATGCAGACCATCCACAGACACGTACAATATGGTAATGGGGATGTAATGTTTGTATATGATGAATACATAGTGTGTCATACCATCATATACACATTGACCGACACATAACAGGTAGACACACATCTTAGAGACCTGGTTGTATAGTTGTTAACTAACTAGTCCATGTGTCCAATGTGTTACAGGTAGGCTGCACACAGCACATGTGTAACTGGGCTGTATCCTATCTGTTACCTGTATGTGTGATGGTGACATTGGCCACCTGAGAGTGGTACTTGGGCCATATTCCAGGTGTACCATGGTGTAAAGACAGTGTACACAGCACCCGCATACCCCACTGGATATTGTACACACTACAACCCATCTAGATACTCTGACATACCCACTATCACACAGTGGCCATGATGCAAAAACAACCCATTGCATATCATAACATTGGTACCACAGGGATATGCATGAGATGCACACACCACAAGCATAGTAGGGCGTTGCATCGCATTGCCACACCTATGGGCGACAACAACAATACCCATACTACTGTGTAGCAATGTGTATTGTAATAGGAGTATGTGGACTTGGGCCAGTGTACCCAACAGATATGCACACATGCACATATATACACACGTGGCAGACCTCAATGGGATTCCCATGCCTACAGACCCATTGGATCAACACTGTTGTGCTGGTACTGCAAGGCACATGTAGCTGTTAGGGAGTGGAGTGTAACAGGCTACATGTTACGTTAATGGGGTTGAGAGGCACCACACACTATACGAGTCGTACGAATAGGCATCCCCACCCAGCCAAACACATCCAACCTGCAATACACTGCCAAGTGTTGCTGATCCCATAACCAGGGCCAGTGGAAACATGGGCACATAATGTTACCTGTAGTACATCCCACCTGTATGATGTCAGGCTGTTATTGGTAGCACATCATGCAGTACGTTTTGGATCCCATGGGGAATCTATTATGTGGATTCCATCAACATTACCAGGCTTCAGATACACAGACACAGATATGTAGATACATGTATACATATACATTATATATATATATATATATATATATATATATATATATATATGCATATACATGTGACTACACATACACATGCAGTTATATGTACAGTATGAAACATAAGCAGTAGGTGCACACAATATGGAACAGCCACTATGCCTACAGTTGACCCCTGAATGACTGGACACTGTATGTGCCACCCATACAAATTACAATCATTGCCTGTAACATACACCCACAGAGAGGTCATAGGTGAAACAACACCCACAGGTTTGCTGACATGGTATCCTGTCATCATGTACTATTACAGTTCTACATGCCATGCTGTATAGCTGTTCAGACACTGACAACTATATCAATGGAGTGAAGCTACAGTGGACCCGTTACACTCATACAGTAGGTTGGAAAGGTTCACAGCTGTTGCTGTCCAGGCCAAGCCATTCACATTGTACAATAGGAAAGACACACTGGGCCACAGGATACCTAACAATCGACAGTATGTACTCCAGGTGTGTAGTTCAGCATCCTCTATCTACACACTGTACAAACACAGTAGGTGATATAGACATCTTATGACCACATGGGTTGTAACTGCTACATAGCTTGGCATAACTGGCACAATCTCATGCACACCAACACACAGAACAGTTTGTATGGCAGGGGGCAGTAGTCCTGTAGTACCCAGATCCATGACAGTAATGTGTATATAGGTGAAGTATGTGGTACTGTACATCCAGATACCTTAAGGCAGCTCAGCCCTGATAACCACACATTTTGTAGCAGCCTAGGTCTTTTCTGGTGCTCCCCCCTAGACTCAGTTATACAGGGCCATATACCACTGTTACATACACTGGGCTCTGCAGTACATGAGGGCACACATGTATTGTGTAGGTGGCGCCCACACATATATGGCCCCAACATATGTGTGGGGGTTACAATGGCAGTGTACTGATGACAGACATGTCAGTGTGTTATACTCCCATCCCACTATGGATCAACCACAGACAACATGACATGTGGAAAGCTTGGTATGTAGGTGATGGACAGAGGCTAGAATACTGGCACATATGTGGACAACTGTTGCCATAGACTACACAAGTTGCAGGTGTTACAGGATAGTCTGTAACATACCCTTAGTCAGGGAATTGCTGGTATGGATGGCCATGGATGTAGCCATGTACCGGTAACATGCAACACACACACTGCCAGTGACAAGACATGATAGGCACAGCTCCGGCCAGCATAAGGGTAGGCCCACAGTTGTGTGCTATGCAGATGGACTGCATACCATGGCAAACTAGTATGTACACCCACACCCTGTAACACCAGTACTGTACAATGCATACCACAACTCCACTCGCAGACTGTTTGTACTTCCTGATCCTCCTACAAATATGTGGCTGCCCTGAGTGTGCCGGTTCTCCTGTATGGGGTATTGCTACATGCTGTCGGTAGCACTGCTGCCCACACACGGGAGGGATGCCCATCACACTGGCAATATAATGGGACCACGCACACATGATGTGGGGATTAATAGTGGGTGGTTGCCATGAGAGTGTTAAATGGGTGTAGTACACGTGTAATCATATATCTGGCTATCTGGATATGTAAATGTACATATAGTCCCACCATAGTTCCTGGACATGAAGTGCAGGCCAACCCCAGCCAGTATGTTCCCAATGTCATAGTTGCAGGGGATGTCCGGTATCTCTAGCAGGTATACGAGTAGGCTATTGCTACTGTCATTGGGATTGTCTTCACAGACATGGTGTGTCTGGCAGGTCACATCTGCTCATAACATGTGTGCCATTGGTTACTGAACTACATCCAAAGGACATCAGTGTACAGTACTGCTGCTGGCATGTAATGCCGCTGTGGACTGCAGCAGAGATATTGGCCAATATATGTGGGGGTCTGACAGTCTGTACATTCCAGAGGTATACACATACACCCTTAGTGCTACACACGTGTACCATGCCTCACAATATGGATGTGCATGGCCATGTAGATGGGTATAAGACATGACAACAGGTATATAATGTCCACCATAGGTCATGCATTCTCACACCCCTGCCTGGCCTGTAACAGTATGACTGCTGGTACAGGGCTGCCATGGCCACATACTACACAATAGGTATTGACATACATCTGCACTGCATCCCACTGCTCTGTCTGACTGTTAGGTGAGGTCTGGCAGCGGGACATCTGGCTAGTATCTGCACATGACATCCCACTGGGTAGGTACACTCAGCTGCTAGGCATGTCACAATGCACTGTGCAGGCTGCAGGCAGACTGGCTCAGCACTGGCCTACACCTCTCAAGGGGGAATGCACATGTACCTGCATATACAGCAGGCTACACAGGCATGTCACAGCACAGGGCAGGATACACTTGTGTGACAGTGCATATCCACAACCAATGTGAACACAGCCACAGCCACATATGATTAGCTAGCATGGTATGACAGTATATGGACTATGTGTTCGACACCATCCTCATATGTGACACTCACAGACTGCCCTACATATACTGGCCTGCTACACAGTTTGGTCTGGTGGCTGTCTGTGGTATGAGACATGTGTGTTTATGGCCCTACAAACATGTACGCCACTACAGTACCATACAGTGGGGCAGCATGTAACCTCTGAAAGTAGGTGAACTAGAACAATGTCATCTACCACAGTCTGTACACAGACTAAGGTACCTATCAACACTACACACACTCTGTCGACATTCACCATAGGTACAAAGACCTCAGTATTGTACGAACATCCTCAGAATGTGCAGGTAATAGAACCCCTACTGTACATAACATGTGTAGCATTTAGATATATCCGAGGCTTGTTCTCAGATATCATGCCACAAAGTATGGTGTACAGCAGATATGCACCACTTCATACACAACATATGTACAAAGGTTGACAGAGGTGTGGCTGGGAGCACATACATAGGGCCAATATTGACATGTTGCTGTGATGACCACATACATTTACTGTTGTTACAGGGTTGTTGCAACATATGTCCTTTGAGGGATATGACATCTGTGACTACCACAGCTTTCTCAATCTACTGACTGCAATCCTCACAGTACCTTCAGCAGTCGACAACTAGATGCTCCATGGGTGACACATGCAGACATGGACACAACACTGCCCAGGCTGCAGATGACCCTGCAGATGGAGATTCCCCATCAACATGGAACTGACATGGCAGGTATTGAGACATGTACATCAGCCATATCCACACAAACACTGTGAAAGCAACATTACTCCAAATGCAGTATAGCGGCACTTACAGGCTGTAGTCAGGTCAGGCACATCCACCTCCCATTTGATGCACTGTTTCCACAGTGTATGTTGTTAGAGGTACACGACAATCCATCTGAGATGCTGTTTGGCACACAACAGATCTAGTTCCTGCTCACAGTGGGTGACAAGGGCAAGCACCACCATAATGTTCCTGGGTATTGGAGTGTGTTTCCATACAATTGGAGATGGAGATATTACCACAGCTGTTTCACATGCAATCAGCTAAGGGAGGGCTGCGATTCATGCAAAGGCCATCAGCTGATCATGAGCATTACTTACATTACACATGCTGCTGCCTAAGCAAAGCAGGTGTAGGTCTCCACATCCACCTGAGGGGGGTTAGGAATGCAGACAGAGGCTAATATGTGTCAGGGAGGGGTGGGAGGGTAAAACTGAGGCATGGTTGTGTCATACACCTAGCAGCACAGGGTATCAAACCCCTGACGACTATGTAGTGCTAGCACAGTTTGTTGAAATTATTAGATGCGCCACATGGGTAACCTGTTGTGGAGCACTCTGAACATACATGTGATGGTGAGTGACATATGCAACAGGGATACAGTAGCTGTATGGTAGGTGGCATACATGTGCCTATCAGCATGAACAGGTGCCAGCGTCAACACAGCCACACTCTCACAAGGACACACACATTGACACATGTGGCATGGTCAGATGTACAACTCATCAGTTGTGGGATTGCCACATCACATCACTGTGCAGGTATCCCATGCACCACACAGGTCATATGGGGGCTGTACAGATGAAGGTTATGAGAAGGTGTCTGACATCAGACAGCATGCTGCAGTATGCCCATGGGGGTTGTAGGGAGGGTGGATATGAACATCTGCAGCATGCAACACACAAACACACAGGGTGCCACTACTGACATGCATGTGTGCATGTATACACAGGTGTGTGGTGTTCGACTGTGCCAGACAGCTGTCCAAAGCTAGGCAATGGGTGTACCTTGGCATTAGGCCACATGACAATGGTCTGCATTGTGGCTCAGGGATGTAGTGTCTGCATTTGCCCACACAGGTGGATAGTGTATCCCCCATCCGGTCACCTGGGTGACTACTGTGTGTGTGGGCATTGCTGTGCATCGCTTGCCATGTCTGTGTTCCTTCGTCCATGACATGGACTGCGTCTGGGATGTGCACACCTCCTACAAGCATGTACAGTGAGATGTGGAACAGTACCTGGGGTGTCCAGCCCATGTTGTGAACACAGATTATCATCAGATGTGCCAGTCCTGCCCACCTAGGGTGGGAGCTGGTAATGGCCAGCAGCTTTACCCTACATCTACATGGTGTGCATGCTATCAGTATTCCTTGGAATCAGTGGCATCTGTCCATACCGGCATGTTGTCAGGCATGGTATGTCCATTGTGGGTCACATGTGATGGCACCACAGGTGGTGCAGTTGTCCATTGGGGAACATGCGGGAGATGCACTGTCTGCACATATGTGTATATTGGACAGATGGACTGGGTGTCATGTCCTCTGTGGCCCACTGCTGTCACTCCATAGTCACTATCAGTGGCCAATGTGCAGTGTACTACTCACATATTGGCTGTTACCTAGGCATGTGTGTATGACACATGGGGTGAGAGTGTGCTCTGGGTAATACTGTGGTTGCTAATTGTGATTGCCTGGCCTTGATGTCACATGTCTGGGTATGGCTCTGCACCCCAGCCTCACAGCCATATCACATGTGTTATCCCTGTATGGTGGACATTGTGATATATAGTATGACCACAATATAAGAAAATGCAAAACCCGCTCCACATTGGCCACAGGTGTCACACAGTCACAACCACCTCTACACATGATATGGGTTACAAACACACACTCACACACACACACACACACACACACACACACACACACACACACACACACACACACACACACACACACACACACACATGTCATGTTTGGGAGTAGAACCCCTACCTAACTAGTGTATGACACTACAGCACTAAGCAGTTATAGTAAGCGCCACAGATATTACTGGGGTAGTCCTTGCCCAAAAGTGTATTTCACACTGACTGACATCAGCAGGATTGTCAAAGTAGGGCTTTGAAATGACTGCGAGAGACTAGCCTAAAATGCATTGCTCCCTACACAGACAGTGACACACACAATACATTCGGAACTGCTATGTGTGGGGATGGAACCCAGTCATGCATCTAATTCACACTACAGCAGTATGCAGTTACAGCATGCGCTATGGAGATTACTGGGCTACAGCTCTCCCAGGGGAGTATTTCTAGGTGAATGACATCAGCAGCCTTTCCAAAGTTGGGCATGTGAAATGTACGGGGTGTGAGAAACCTAAAAGCATTGCTCTCTACACAGTCAGGCATGCAGACATACAAACACAGTTGGCAGGTTGCGGGCTAGAACTCCCAACTAACTCCTTAATCACACTATGGCCATACAATGTTATGGGACATGCTACAGAGATTACTTGGCTATGAACGTCCCAGAGGTGTATTCCAAGTTGCATGACATCAGCAGCCTTGCCAAAAGAGGGTATTCGACTTGTAAGGGGTGTGAGTGGCCTAAAAAGCATTGATCTTTCCACAGCCAGTGACAGACAGACACACACACACACAGACTCACACACACACACAGTTGCCACATCTGGAGTTTGACCTCCTACCTAACTACATTATCACACTACAGCAGTACGCAGTTACAGCATGCGCTACAGAGATTACTGGCCTACAGCTCTCCCAGGGGAGTATTTCTAGGTGGGTGACATCAGCAGCCTTGCCAAAGTTGTGTATGTGAAATGTAAGGGGTGTGAGTAACCTAAAAGCATTGCTCTCTACACAGTCAGTGAGAGACAGACACACACATGAACAGTGACACACACTCACACAGACAGTAGCCATGTCTGGGGTTAGAACTCCTACCTAACTAGTCTATCACACTATAGCAGTACGCAGTTATGGGATGCGCCACAGAGATTACTGGCCTACAAGTCTCCCAAAGGTGTATTACACATTGGATAACCTCAGCAGGCTTGTCAGGGTATTGCTATGGGGTGGCCAGTGTGTGCATGGCACATACACCATTCATGTAGGGATGACATGCCACAGGCAGCCACACAAGGGGTAATATATCACAGGTGCATTTCTAGGGAAACTAGCTGACTATTTCCTTGTACAGCCATGTTGCACAGCTGGCAGGTGGACCACATAGACTGTGGTGCTGACAGGTACTGGTCGCTAGTAACTGCAGTGTGTGATGTCTGCAACTGATGTGTTTGGGGCCCTTTGGCTGTGTGCCTGGAGTGACAGGCGTGGATGGCTCCTTGTCACAGTCACATTCTTCCACATATCTATATATCCATCTACCTTTGGCGTATTATGCTTGTTGCCCTTACATATATGTCTGTATTCCTATCCACTGTGTGTGCAAGGCATAAGTGGTGCATACTGACATGTCTGCAGTAACTATTGCAACTGCTGGATATGTCTGGTCCACTGTTGTTTGCATATGTGGCCTTCATGTGCTTAAGTGTGTGAGCATGCCCAGTATGAACTTTCAGTATGTTGATGACTGATATATCCTTCATTTCTCCAAGTGTGTGAGCATGCCTAGTAAGGCCGTCTGTTATGCATATGTGGAGCATGTCCGATGGTTTGTACTGCACAGCTGACCTTTGTGATGTACACCGACAGGTAGCATGCTGTGTTCTCAGGGTATCCACCGATCATTTGACATTGACTTTTGCAACATGTCTGCATAGCGGGGGGGGGGCACACCTATTTCTATGTTTCTATACAGGATTGGGGGGGCGCACCTGACTGTTACTGTATTTCTGTGTGAGGTGGGGGGCACACCTGACAGCTGTACACATTTGCTAGGACTGTACTGGTATGTCATGTAGTCCGATTCTGTCAGAGGTCTTACCCATCATGCTGGCTAAGCCATACCGATGTATTTCTGTTCTTATCTTTTGACTGCATACACATTAGTTTCTGACTTCCTAGATGTCACAACTGACATCCCACTACCTGGCCTGCTGTGGTCTGTCTGTGTAGGCCTGAGTGGGGGTCATCCATACCCCTCATTCAGAGGCCATAGTACGGCATTTGTTTGTGTTTGTCTATACTTGTCCTGCTGGCTGTGACTGTTGTTGGATATGTGACCCCCCCTCCTGACTGGCATGTGTGAGTCACTTAATCTGTGGGTGTCCCAGTATTGCGGGTGGTGCTGCAGGGCTGCCTATGTTGGATGCACGTAGTACACTGCCTACGCATGGTTAGGCACAGGTAGTGTAATGTTTGGCATCCTTTTTACTTTATGTCAGTGTCAGAGAGAGGTGCTATTCCCTGGGTCCATCCCATGTCAGTGTACGTGCTATGCGTTGCCTCTTTGCCAGGGCCAGGGCATCCTGGGCATGCCTCCTTCTGCCTACTGGGGCAGGCTCAGGTTGTTCCTCCTCTGTATCACTCTGTGCAGGCCTTGGCATTGGCAGGGGGCTATATAGCCCTGCCTCTTGCTGCTTCTGCTGCAGCTGTTTCTACAGGATCATATTGTGTAGCATGGCACATACAAGGACAATTTGGGTACATGTAGTTGGTGAGTACTACACGGCTCCACCGGCTGTGTCCAGGCACTGGAACTGTGACTTGAGCATCCCAAACACACTCTCTATTATGATTCTTGTTTGTGCATGTGCCTCATTATAGAGTTCTTGTTCAGATGTGTGTGCATTTCTGATGGGTTTCATCAGCCACGGCTCCAGTGCATATCCAGCATCCCCCACAAGGTTGACCATGTGGGATGTCCCCACTGACAAATTTCTGGTACAGCTGCTTCAGATGTCAGATGTGGGAATCATGATAACTTCCAGGGCAGCCAGCACACACATTCAGTATTATGCCCTGGGCATCACACATGACCTGGCAGTTGATGAAGGGGAAACCATTGCGGTTGATGTAGACCCTACCCTGCTCACCAGGTGGTGCTTTGCTGCGTATGTGTGTGCAGTCTATTGCACCCACTACCTCAGGGTATTCCATTCTTTGGTGGAAGAGATGCATACTGCTGGCCAATGCCTCACGGGTGAGGGGGAAATATACCTGCTCACCGACATGTGTTTCCATGGCATCCAGGAACTGGTGGAGTGCCCTGAATGCTGATGCCTGTGAGATCTCCATCATATCCCCAGTTGGCCTTTGGAAGGTACTTGTAGCTAGTATTCTTAGACCTACATTTACCTTCGTTTCCACTGGGATGGGTTCCCCTCTGTTAGTTCTGTGTGTCAGGCATGGTCGGCACAACTTAACAATCTCCTGTAGGAGGTCCCTGTCCACCCGATAGTGCTTCACTGTCTCCAGCTCATGTAGCCCTTGGTAGGTCACCCTGGGTCTGTACACTCTTCTCCGTCTCTTCACTGTGGGTTGGTCGGCAGAATTCCCATCCTCGCCATCCTCAGCCTCTTCCACAAGTTGTATGATAGCTATTGCAGCCCCTAACATTTTGCTGTTGTGAGTGTTAAAAGTTTCCCACTTGTTTACACCAGTGGTGTAGGGTGTGGGAAAAAATGGAGGGGTAGGTGTTTGCATAGCTTATAGTGGCGTTCTGGGCTGGGCTGATCTGCTGCCTGTGTAATTGTCTGGTTCTGATCTGTTTCACCTGGCAGCGAACCTAGTACCCCTTGATTAACTTCCTACTGCTGCTTTCCCTTCCCATTGCCCTTCTGATTCATCCCTGGGACATGCCATGCAATTGGTGTACTGCAGTGTGCACACTGCTGCTATTTCCTGGGTTCACTTCCTTTATCTTCCTGTAGATCCCGTTGTGTGGTGCGCACACCCACTTACACTGTGTCGTACGTGCTGGGCAGGTTTAGACACACCTCCTGGTTTTGCTTTTCTAAACTGGATGCAACCCCAAGCCACAGGGCTCCAATCCAGTGACAGTATGCTTGACTCTCCCACACATGATGTCACCTACCTCCTAGTCTTGCACTCAGCTATTCATACTCATACACTGTTGGGACCTGCCTCACATGCTGGGGAGAACCGAGATTCACTATCCTTCCCCTCATTTGCATGGAATTGCCTGCTAATGCATAGTTACATGTGTCACACTGTGCCTTCCCCCTTAGCAACTACTACTCACTGGCCAGGTTGTCTTTTGCCTGCCATTGACTTGCATGGCGGAATACTGATTTTAGTTAGACTGTTTTTTTTTTAGGTTTATTTTCTTATTTCCCCACCGGTCCCGTTTGCACGCTGCTGCCTTATGCATCAACGGACATGATCGGCAGACATGTGATAAAAGTTGTATTTTGTACATTTGGCATTGTTTGCAATGCCAATGGCCTTCTACTTGGCCATTGGCATGCTTCCTCAATGCTATGCAGCCTTTATTTGAAGCTGTCAAGCTCTGTTTTGGAGTTTGCAGTACCGTACTCGGTTACTAACCGAGTACATTTCTGTATATTATGCTAGTCCTGCACACCCTGATTCCTGCTTCCTGGATGGATTTTCACCTGAAAATGGGGTGATTTGCATACAGGGGCTGGGGACATGCAGGACTAGTGCTACAGCGCTTGTGCACGTCAGACGTGCACGTACGTGGATCGCTTGACCTCCATTTTGGCAAAATTTCATCTAACACTAATCATGCATGCAGTGCAAGCTTTTGAGAATTCAGGGGAAAGTGCTTAAAGAGGTTTTCCCAGACAGAGAAGGAAGCCCCTCCTCCATGAGCATGGATGACAGATGCTGAACAGAAATACAAGTAGCCAGGCATTGTGTGACTGCATAGTGTGTCTGGTGGCAGAGGCAGACATAAATACAGTTGATGACCTCAAGACACCCTAACTAATCCATCTTAAATTCACCAAAATGATCCTGCAAGCCTGCCAGAAGGCCCGAGCAGAAGATGGTCAGGGTCAGTGGTATACACTCCCCTATTAAGAGATAGTTTGTTGTCTTTTCTGACACACTAAAGTCAAAAAGAAAAATGCCAGCCCAAGGTGATGTGCATAAAATCATTAAATGTGACATAAACAGACTGGTTACAGCAACAAATAGCAAGCCTTCCTCAGTGTATGCAAACTTCCACATATAGCCACACATTTATATAGGAAACAGTAAATAGGTAAACCCAGATGATTGGTCACAATTGCTCATTAAGCCCATGTGGGAATAACCCCCCCCAATTTGATAATCCACCTTTTTTTCTTTCATGTTAAGTAAATTGTGCCAACCAGCTTTGTTACTTTTCTTACCAATAACTCTATCAATCACAGTAAATTTAAAATTCGCTAAAGGGTAATTCAGTACATGCTTAAACAAGGCACTAGTTGCCTTTTTATTTTTAATGTCACTCATGCTCACTGATTCAAAATTTCACAGGTCTCGATGTTTGTCCTACATAAAATGCAGAACATGAACAAGTGGCCAGGTAAACCAACCACTCACTGGAGCAATTGAGAAAAAAATTTATATCATAAACCTGGCCAGTATTCCTGCTGGAAAACGCCTTGGTCTTCTCCATACGTAAACAGTGAGTACAGTGCCCACATGGAAAACACCCAACCAGTGGGTCCCCACAGGTGTCAATAGAGAAAGTGGCTGAACTTCCTTGGAACCAGTTTTGTGATGAGCAAACAAAGAACCAAGTGTCCTACCTCTCCTATAACCAAAAGGACACCTTTCTCGTAGCAAGTTAGCAAGTCTAACATCTCCCAACAAAATATTCCAATTACGTTGGATGACTTGTAGCAGGTTAGGAGTGTTACTCTCATAAGTGGTGATAAACCTAATCTTGGACTCCTGAGATGAGGTATTTGCCTTATATTGCAACAGATCCTCTCTCTCCAATGCAGATACCTGCAAACAGGCCATAGTGATTGTACCAGGAATGTACCCCCTGACTTTGAATCTACCCACCAGGTCCCGCCTCTGATGCTCAGAAGTCTCAGAATCAGAACAAATACGTTTAATTCTCATGAACTGGGATTTGAGTATGTTGTGTTTAATATGGGGAAGGTGATGACTAGATGCATGCAACAAAGCATTATATTCTGGGAATTTATGATATACCCATGTATCTAATGTATTGTCATATTTTCTGGTGACCAAAACATTCAGAAAGTTAATCTGGTTCAAATCAAAGTTACATGTGAAGTGAATGCCCCATTTGTTCAGAACAAACAATATAAACAAACATAAATACAAATTCTCAAATTTCATCTAAAAATGATATCTGCCTCACCTGCATTAACCAGTTATTCTGGTGTGTTTTTATTTCCTTACCACTGATTAAAAGAAGATACGTTTTCCATGTGAGGAAGGGGCAAGCACATGCCTGTCATGGTGCAAAGTAGGCATGCCCCAGATATGTTTTCATATAAAGATTCTTGATTTCTATTGATACACTAGATGAAATATTAATTTGCTACACAGCAAAACTTTAAATAACTTCAAGGGAGGGAAATAGCCAGCCTATAGCTACATGATTGTTTAATTTTGTGCTTAGCACACTTAAATATGTACTAAATGATGATATTAAATAAAGCTACTTAAGTTTTGTTTGGCTATGATACTTAGTTCTTTCTGAAATTATTACTATTAAGAGAAGGGTCCAAAACTAAGTTAAAAATCTTCTCAGCCCAATAGCAAGATCTGGTGCTGATACAAATATATTGCACAATAAGAGTTGGTTTGTTTCAAAGAAAGAAACCTAATAATATTATTCTGGGGTGTGCATATTTGCTGTATTTACATTTCCTATGGGAATTCAGAAGTGTACTGCAATCCATTTATCATGGTGCATTCACAACATCCCATATGAGGGATTTGGTGCTTAAAATCCCTGGAAAACTGTGGTGAAAAGTAATACTATTTTTTTATCTTTGCGGTGCTTCATCTGGTTCTAGCTTCATCATATCCTGCAACAGCAGCACCAGAGCTTACTTTATGTTGCAGTAAATCAGAACTTATTCCTCTTTAAATATGTCTAGTCTTGTTTGTAGTGAATGTATTAATGTTAATTATGTTAAAGG
Source organism: Protopterus annectens (assembly GCF_019279795.1). Taxonomy (NCBI): domain Eukaryota; kingdom Metazoa; phylum Chordata; order Ceratodontiformes; family Protopteridae; genus Protopterus; species Protopterus annectens. Next base: position 1,260,984,185 of record NC_056745.1, read on the forward strand.
GAATTTTTCTGATAACTTTAAGAAGAAAGAGCTATATGGAGGGGGGGGGGGTTGAGTATTATTTGCATGTTGATGCACATTGTTTACAAAGTTATGGTGCATACAAATAATAAAATTCCCAAAATACATAACCCCTAAACTCCTTTTAAAACAGAATCCAGAAGAGTTGTAAAACTACATAAATAAGTGAATGTTAGCCAACCAGAAAATAGCTTGTCTGCTACTTTGTCTATAAACAGTGATGAAATTCTACTTTCTAAACTATTTTAAGAACTGAGATTGTACTTGGATTCGACAACAGTTTAAACTCTACCTTGGTATAACACGAGAACCATTGGATCTTTTATCACAACATCACTACGCCTCTGAAACGTTTTCTAAACATTAGAAAAAAATCAACACTAACTGCTGATAAATACATTCAGTGTGATTACAAGCTTTCTTTGTGCAGTCAGTGGTCTAGGATTCCATGATGAAACTGAAGAGACTCCTCAGAAGGTACTGTTACATGTCCAGCTCAGTAGTTGGCTGTCCAGCATGCTTCAGTTATTGCTACTTTATAGTACTATACGACTGCCACATTTTGACTATTTTGTCCTTACATACTCGCTGCAGCCCGTTACCTTCTAAATTTATCAGGCAACAATAATTGCATATTTACAAATAAGCTTAATAGTATTAATAACAAAGGATCTTGGCATGCCAACCTTATATAGGGAATTACAGTTATTCCTCAGCTTTCTGGAATATGCATAGCAACTTTAGATTTACTCTTGTGTAACATATTTATTCAGCAATTTAGCTACTGCAAGTTAACTAGTACTCTGCAGTAGAAAGTATGGCACAGTGCTCAAATCACTTTTCAGAGTTCAGACAAGGGATGCATTTTGCTACTTCCATGCATTTCGTTTTGTATGCTGCAGCCTGATGTGTCTTGACTCAACCGGACCACAGAACTGCTCTGTCTGGATCCCTCTAGCTCAACTAAGTATTCAATACATAAAACATTTGTTTCTGACTTGTTTTTTATTGTGTCTTGCAAGCAGATTATGACTTTGATATTCTTTTAAGTTTCATGTACTGTATTAACTGTATCAGACATGCATTCACAGTCATTTGTGAATCTAGATATTCAGCTCCACTTGCTATTATTTTAGAAGTAGCCTTGCTCAACTATGCACCTCATTTCAGCAGTTTCCATATAAAACAATTTTGATAAGTAATGCTTTTTGGCACCTGGAAATGCCTTAATATTTACAAAGGAATATGGATCATCTTAGACCTAGATGAAAGTTCAGTGGATAAGATCCATGATTATAAATACTTTGGTAATATGTTGTTGGACACATCTTTATCACCACCGATAGTCACAAATTATGCAATAAAGTCTCTGCCATGTTGAATGCTGAGACAGTGATCTGAAAGCTGTACTGATAGAAGTGACAAAGTATCCTCCTAGCCATTAGTGATATCTCTTGTTATGATCAACAAAGATTATAAAGTTGCAGTACAAAACTGTAACAAGGACAAACAGGAGAATGCACCATGGCTTATTCACAGGAAGTCCAGGTAGCCACTATTACCTGCAGTCTATAGATCAGAACTTCTTGTTTATACATTGTTCTATAAATGAAGGCATTTTAACTACTGAGTCAGTTTTAGATGGCAAATAAGATTTCCGTAAAACCCTGCTCAAGAAACCATTGACCTGCTCATTACTTGGCCACAGTTCTTGCAGTTCTACATTACTATTTGACATAACCCATCAAAGTGTTTTCCATTAGATGGTCATTAGCCTGGAACTCCTTCCTTAATGGCATCATCCTATGTGTCATTATGTTTTCCTACTCCACTCATAACCCTCAACCTCTTAGCACAAAAGAACTGGACAAAGCAAGCTGAAAATAATGTAGAACAAAGGCTGGGACAGATTTTAAATCTTGCTCGTATAAACTTAGATAGCTACTAGAATAACAGGATTTGTATTAGCATATTTTTTTTCTGAAGGATATGAAATGTGAAACTCAAATTAATGTCATTATTTAATGACTTCAATCCTCAGTGATTTGCCAGAAAGCCACTAATTTTATACAAAACAGACCAAAATATATGGAAAAATCTGGACATTCTGTAAAAACCTGGAGAGTTAAAAAATGCTCAACCTAAGCTGTTCTTTCAACACATGCTGTTCCACAATAGATGCTACATGAGAAACTGCAGATTTATCTCTACATGAACTGGCAAGTCCATGCTAAACTGACCTCACAACTGTGTTCTCAGCAATTATGTATGTTCATATATTAATAGTATGATGTATGCATGGTTGTACATTCTTGTTTAAGGTAGCTTAATATTGTTATTGAGCAATTTGCATTTGATTATGTTTTATATTTACTGCAACTATTTTGTGACTAGAAAGAGTATAAAGGTTCAGATCACCTATCTGTAAATGAAAAAATAAATAAGCAAATGAATAACTGTATAAATAAAAGAAAAATCAGCAGCTAAATGGAAAAAGATTTATGTTTATTAGCTCAGTAGTTTAACCTTGTTTTGACTTTAGTATTACATCCTCAATTTTCTTTCAGAATGTCTAAATACCATTCAGAATTTGCTAATTGTTGGAAATGTTAAACATTCCAGGTGTTTTAAAGCCATCAGTTTGCAATCTGTTGGAATACAGCAGCTAATGTTGTGATGATTTTTTTATAAAGATTTGTTAGTTTGCAGTTCTAGGCAATGCCAGCTAAGTTTTGAGTTTTCTTTGCAATTTTTATTAAGGATATAAAATCTGTGTTACTTTTTATCTTATTGTTGACATTTAATGTCAATTTATTTTTCTTTACTAATTTATATTTTCTTGGTATTGTCTTGCCTTTTACTAGTTTCACTGCAGGATGATGTATTCTGTTAATTTCTGTTATATCGTGTGCATCTCATCTCTCTTTATAGTTCCAATTACTTTATTAATTTTGCTTGTTAATTTTAACAATCCATGGCTTATTCACTTTTGTCAGTCTTCATCTGTCATGCATATTATTATATTTATACTTTTCTATCAAATCCAGCAGATCTTCTCTTAAATTATTTTCTTTCTGAGAGTTTCTTCTACTGTTTGTGTTTTCTGCTCTTTCTACCTCTGTGTGGAAGTGACTTGGCTTCAAAATGACTGTGACATTTAATTTTGTGGAACATCTTTTCTGCATTTCAGCATTTAACTGAATTAATGAGTGATTTTATGTACTAATGCTATGCTATACCTCCTCTTGTCACTTCAAATAAACCATCATTCTGAAGTGGCATTTGCATCTCATTATCCCATTTAAATCCTTCACTTTGTAACTAATCTATCACTTCATTTTCAATGTCTATAATTTATGTATCAGACTGCCTACTTGTCACTGCATTAGACTTCTGTGCTATTATTCTAATATTCAGGGGTCCATTCCTCTCTTTAATGTTCCAAATGCCTGTGGACATTTTTCTTTCTTTCTTAATACTTCATGTTTTGCTTCTTTTTCCAACTCATTCACTGTATTCTTGTTTGCATATTGTTTTTTAATTCAATCAGTTAATGACCTTACATTGGCAACTATAATATTTGCCATATTTTTTTTTAAGTTGGACTTCTGCAGTAATCAACCAAGCCAAATGTTCATGCTTCAACACAGGCCATATCACCTAACCTATCTCCTTTCCTCACTTACAATTTACTGAGGATTGACCCACTTCAGATATAATGTGTACAGTGTACATTACTCTGTGCTTGTTCAGTAGGATGTAATATACATTTTTCTATATATTTAGTCTGAACTGCTCTGTTATTGCCTACATTTCTTTATTTTTTATTTTTGAAACATTTTGTATTTCACTCAGGCTAAGCATGAAATTGCTAAGTATTCATCAGATCACTATCCCACTAAACAAATATAAATCGATCAATCAAAGGTAAATCAGTTAAGCAAAACCCTCAGTCTAAAGCAAAAGGCATCACCTTTCCAATGGAAAAAGTAGAACAAAGAGGCAAGGGGCAGGTGAAAAGGAAGAAATCAAAACTGAACGTGGAGGGATTGAAAAACATTACTGTAAGAAAAAAGAAGAGAAAGACAGATGTTGACTACATGGCTTTAACTGTGGATCTACAATGCCAGCTGGATGAGAATTTAATACACAATGAAAACAGTGGAATTAATAAGACTAATAGTGATGAAGATCTATCCTTCGTAACAATTGATAGAGCAGAAATGACTGTATTAGAAGCCGAAGATTCTTCAGAAATGGTCAGCAAATATATTCTTATAATTGGAGATTCAGTTATTAGAGGAACTGATACTTATATTTGCAGGGTTGATAATGAACATCAAGTTGTGTTATGCTTGCCAGGAGCAAAAATAGAAGATGTGAAACAAGCCTTGGAATGTCTTTATGTAAGAAAGTATGAATCTTTTTTTATTCATGTTGGTACAAATGATGTCACCAACAAAGATTCTCTGACTGTTAGTCAGGAATTGACAGCCCTCTTAGATAGTATAGCTTGTACCGGTGTTAGGACATATTTTTCACAAATCACCTTTACAAAGGATAGTCAGGTCACTGTGAATGAAAAGATTTTTTTGGATAAACACCTACATGGAAAACATGTCCTGTTTTAAAAAAATGGAAATGTGTAGAGCATCCAAGCCTTCTTTTGGGCACACATGTTCAGACAGGATGGTGTGCATTTGTCTAGATCAGGGAAGAGAATTTTTGCAGCAGATATTTTGCAATATTTGACAAACACTAGCCAGGATTTTTGCCAGGTCAAAAATGTAACAGTTCACAGATAGCAACATTTGATGCATCTCTGATGGATGTTAATGCTAGGAGCATTAATAATAAAGCTTTTTATTAGAAAGTTTGCTATGTTCCCACAAGATTGATGTTGTTATAGTTTGTGAAACATGGTTAAAGAACAATGACTGGAAACCAGATCTGTCAGGGTATAAATGTTTTTACTGTAACAGACATTCTAACAAAAAATCCAGTGGAGGTGCTATGATAGGGATTAAAGATAGCCATGAGACCTGTGATTATTACATGCTCAGTGATAACACCAATACTATAGACTGTGTAACTGTGACAATGAAGACTTCCCTGGAACATATAACAATTGTTGGCATGTACAGACCACCAAAGTCGAGTGCAGATCACCTACAGGAATTCATACATTTCTTGTATGAAACACAGGAGGGAAGAATAATATTAGCTGGGGACTTAAATGTACCCAGAGACAGAATGGAATAATACTGATTCAACAAAAGCCAGGGAATTGTTATGGCTAGGCTTGTATAGGCCCTAGGGCCGATAGCCTAGTACCAACCTATGAACGTTAGTAAAGAAATTATTCACAGAGTATATTCAGGAACAACAAATGCTTCAGATTGTAAAAAAGAGAAAGAAGAGGTTTAGACAGAAACTTAGTCAGACAGAGCCATTTGATAATTTTACTTCAGAAAAGAAGATGCCAAACAGGAGAAATTCTAACACAGGACTCTGGGGGACACCACTATTGGCTGGTCTCTTTGTGGAGGTCACTTCCCCTATTTTGAATATTTGCATCCTATCAATGAGTTGGCAATCTAGCAGATGACATAGGGGGTTTATTCTCAGGTTATTTAGCTCTCCTACTATGCCTGAGTGGGGAACTGTGTCAAAAGCTATAGCCTTGTGAAGGTATGTGGTGTGTAGCTTTTTGTCTTCATTCATTGCCATGGTGACCTTTTCAAAATATCCACCATGTTGAGTAAGAATGACCTGCCCTTGACAAATGTAATTGAAAACAAGACCAGTATTTGGAGGTTCTCCATGTCCTGACTGATTCATTCCATGATAAGTCTTTCCCTGTCTTTGCATATGTGGCTGGTCAAACTTATGGATCTGCAATTGTCTGGGTCAGTGGAAGGTCCTCTCTTATGAAGGGGAATGACTGTAGCTATTCTTCATTTACTTGGCACACGAACTTTTTGGAGGCCAAGACTGTTAGGAGTGTGGCTAAATCATGCTTCACGCTATTTAAAATTCATTTAGGAATATTGTCAGGACCTACTGATGCAATATTTTTAGCTTTTGATAGAACTTTGAGGACTTGGTCTTGAGTTATAGCTGGAGGACAGCCAGTTTCAGGTATATAATGAGGGACAGACAGGGGGGGTGAGGGGGCAAAGTTAGAGCTAAATTTATCATTCAGTAGGTTAGCTGTATCGTAAGCCTCAGTGTGCTCAGTGTAGGTAACATCATTCACAATCAGCTCAGTGCATTGCTGCATTGTGCTTTTAAGATTACAAGCATAACTGAAACATAACTTGTGGTTGTGTTTAGTTTGGGTAACTATTTGGCTTCAGACTTGTCTTTGCTGGATTTTATTATGCTACTGAGTTGTTTGTTTATTTTCATGACAAGGGCTCTAACATTCTGGGAATTATCCTTCTTACTTTTGATCAAAATGCTTTTCCTTTTATGTAAAGCTTTTTGATATTATGGTTCCACCATAAAGGTTTGTTTCTGGAGTTTGTCCTGCACTTGATCATATGGGGTACAGCTGCATCTATGCTTCTGTTTACATGCTGGCATAGAGTAGTGATATACATTTCTGTGTAGTCAGTGAAGTTAACAGGGTATGATGGGGAACTGAAGCTTGCCTGTGTATCATACCTCTCAACCTCTTAGTGCAAAAAGTCTGGACAAAGTCTGACATAATGGGGGGACAAAGGCCGAAAAATAGGGACACATTTTAAATATTGCGCTTATAAACATAGAAAGTTTATAAACCATCCAATGCCACTGTTGCAAGGAAATGGAGAAACTTTATTATAAAATAATAAAACTCGGTAAGCGCTTTTGCGACTATCATCACTTCATCAGACCATTAAAATAAGGGATATTTGATTGGTCGGTAACTCACAAGGCATGATGAATCATAGGTCAATATTTTTCTACCCTGTTTGGTGTAAGTAAGCAGTTCTCCATGCTGATTGGACACATTTCAGACAATGAAAATTATTTGCTGTGTTCGTGTATCCAATCTTGGTAGGTGTAGCTTAAAGCTTTTGATAGGTCAGAGCTTATCCTCAAAGTTTTAGATAGGTCAGTTGCCACATATGGCACTTTTAATTGTTTCAAAGACTACGCTGAATTATTAATATTTATAATTAATCCAGGAGTTTATTGTTTCATTCGTTTTGAATCATGATCGGCTGTGTTTTATTGAGTTTCTTATTTAAAAGTGAGTTGGAATTAAACATTTTTAATGGTCTGATGAAGCGAAGATAGTCACGAAAGCACTTTCTGAGTTTTATTATTTTATAATAAAGTTTTCTCCCTTTCCTCGCAACAGTGGCATTTGATTTTTTATATGTTTTTGTTATTTTTGTAGCACTGGGCAGCCATTGGAGTGATTTTACTTCTTGGATTTTATTGAAAGTTGTTAGAATAACAGGATTTGTGTTAGCATGCATTTTCTGAAGGATATGAAGTCTGAAACTCAGATATATGTCATTATTTAGTGACTTTAATCTTTAGATCATCCCAGGGATTTCTTAGAAAAACACACTTTTTATGAGGAACATACCATAAATATGAGGCAAAAACTCTGGACATTCTATGAAAATGTACAGTTGAGAGGTATGCAGTGTATCACTTAGGAGTAGGTAGTTTGTCTTAAAGTAATTTCTAAAGGTACCTTGGGTGGAAAGAATCTATAGTTTCAGTTTTATTTCGAATGGGGACTGCTTTATGGTCAGACCTAACAACTGACAAAGATACACACAGGGTGGTGCAAGATGCTTCAATATTAGTGAGGACAAGATCCAAGATATTATTCCCCCTAGTGAGTAATTGTTTCAGGGCTTTTGTACTGACAAAGGCCAGGAATCTCTGTGCTTTTGCACTAGAAGTGGTGTAGGTTTCATAGTCCATAGCTGGACACATTAGATCACCTAGGAAATTGGTATTGGGTTTAATACTAACTGATTCTAGTTTTATAGATAGGTGCTGTGGCTTTCTTTAGTCATGGAGGGGGGTTGTCTATCTAGCTAATACATGGTACGGGACCCTTCTGATAGTTATTTGGACATGAAGAGGCTCTAGTGCATTGTGTATTGTGCGGCTGTACCAGCCTTGATATTGTTCTCTTCTGGATGCAGGTTGATACGCCTCCACCTTTTTTCCACTCCTACGCAGTAGCTGGTTTAAACTTGTGAAAGGAGTTCTAGCCCTGCCAGAGTGCTCTGCACCATTTTATACAATGTCTCAGTCACTGCACAGATGTCAAAGTTTTCCAGGTTGAGAAGGGCTTGTAGGGAGTGGAGTTTCTTGTTCAGGCTCCTAGCATTGATCAGTAAAACCTTTATATTTTCATTTGCTTGTTTTGCAAATTTCACAAAACAATTTTGTGTTATTTTGCATAAAACCCTTAAAAGGATAAAATGGGGTACACTGATTTGTGATGTGCCTTGTTTTGATGAAATGTGAAATACTGTACTACTGTTATAACTTGTATGTCTGAATTGACAAATACTTGCAGTTTGTTTTGCTTACAATGGTATCTCCTGGTTAAACTGCTATTTCTGAGATCTGGAGAAATTGCAGCATTTAGAAAAATTAGTTTTGTTTCTAAATTAACATTTCTCTTTGAGTGTTTATAACCTTTGCATTAGTATACTCAAAGATCAGAGGTGTTTAGGCACAGCATCTCCACTGTTCAATACAGGGTCTGTAATCCCTGACAGTATATCTGTATCTGTATCTATCTATATATACACACACACACACACACACACACACACACACATATATATATATATATATAGATAGATAGTATTTCTTGCAAGGTTTTGAGTTCGGACTATTTGAGTGCAGAATGTTTAGGGTATTTGGCATTTTAGTTTTATTTATTTGCTTCTTGAAAGAGTGAGATTCATTTTTTTTGTTTTGAACCAATGAAATGAATATCTGCCAACATAGTTGTCCTTTGGAAAAAATGAGTGTTGTATGCCATTGAAACGTGTTGACTTCACATTGTCAGAATATATAGAAATTCTGTTTAGCAGAAATGTAAAAGATTTAGAAACTTTCTTAAATTACTGAAATGTTCTTATTCCTTATCTTTATATTGCAGGCTTCATTCTGTTTTACAGGTTTCTATATGGCTTGATAATTACATTGCACTAGTTTTGCAGTGGATTTGTAAGTTAATTTTAAAAGGTTGCAGAATATTAATGTGATGAATGTGAGCATTTTAACTAAAATGAAATAAGTTAATAGTTTTTTCAGTCTCAAATGTATATATGTGTCTGTGTACATGGGCGCATCCATGTAAAATCATGTGCAACCATACAGCACTGAACAAGCAGTTACCACTAAAGCCAGGATGGCTTTAGAAGAAAAAGCTAATCAACAAAACAAATTCAAAGGAACTAGTCATCATTCATAGCAAGGTAACGTTGTCAGTATTATTCAAAATAAAACTTGAATTTCCATGCAGATATAGTAAGGAGCTACATTTTACCTGTGGAATCATGTTGAGTTGTACATTAAATATATTAATGCACTCCTAAAGAAATGGATTCCCTTAGTTTCCAGAGCTCTTAATATTCCCCAGACATACCTCATGGCCACCTGATGAGGAGCAGACTTGTTTGTACTGCTCAAGTATCTGAAGCTGGAAGTGTTTATAAACACAATGCCATGCAGAGGTATGTATTATGCATGTTACAGCATGATGAGGTATCTAAGTGGGAGATTATAATGCATCATTATACTAGGGGTTAGTTTATTAGGGATTGTTTTCCATCTGCAATGTGGGCATGAAAAATTACTGTTATAGCACCACTCTGCTAGAAATTATTTATTTTGAGCACAGTGGTTTGCACCCATTGCTGTTACTGACTTGCAACTTCTAGCTTTCATAATAAGGGCATCATTTATTTTTGATGCTGCATCACCAAAACAGAGGCAGTCCCTTACGAAAATATCTTACTCACACAAACTAAGTAATTGTAATTTAACTACAAATTTGTGCTTCTGGATGCATAATACAGAAAAAAGGAGTTGCTTCCTTTAAAGATCTAGGTAGCTGAAAACTAAACAATCACAAAAATAATATAATTTTACTTGACTAAAATATTATGGTACTTTTCACAGACTCTGATCTCGTAAAATGAACCTACAGCTCTGGATGTTCTATGCTGCATATTTTGCTTTAAGTAATTGTATTGTTGCTCTTCCTGGTCTCTTTGTAAAAGCAAAACCAGTCTTATTGGTTCCCCTGTGCCCTATTCCCCAGGAGGCATGCAATAGAACACAAGCTGTCCTTAGCTCAGCAAGCTGCCCTTGCAAAACTTTCATTAAACAGAGATTTAGCTGAGAACCAAATTGATTAAACAAAGAAGGCATTCATCCCATTTATGCAGATGTAACACAATTAAACATCTTTGATTGCAATGGTGTGCAATGCAATTTTTAGACAGCAACTTTGGAAAGATTTTTTTTTTTTTTTACTGAATCTCAGTTTACTAATTCATGGCTATGCCATGGTGTCTATGCTGGTTTGAAAAAAACAAGATGCTCTGCTAATGAACCCTATAGGGATATTTCTGAAAGGAATGAAAAATGACCTGACTTTGAGAGCTCATTGGTGAATTCTTGTTTTTATGATCTAATTGTTCTACAGTTCATATTCACTTAAAAGGTAGAAGACTGCCAAATTCTGAAGACTACATAAAATCTGTGTGTGGTAGACTTATTTTAAAATAGAGTCGATATTAATGGATCGCAAAATATTTAAGCCATCCATTTTGTAAAAAGCAGTAACTAGTAAAGACTGTAGCATAGATGACGATGTAGAGGTACTTATACTGTCTAGACAACTCCAGGGATTATTCAGTTCAGAATTACACATCTGTGCATGTGAGTGCATGTGCGGGTGTGTGGGTATGTGTGCATATACACAAAGTACACAGGTACCCATATTACACAGCACAGTTCATCTCAGTCACATAGCTTAAGCGATTGCAAGTAAGCAGTACATTATTATAGAAGGAAACAATATATAAATGTGCACACCGTTCAATGCAGGACACAAGAAGCATACTATATGGTTTTGTGCTTTCTGTGTGATATAGACAGAGATACATGGGACATTTCAAAACTTTGGTTAACCTTGTGTTTCTACAGACTTTTAGGCTGATATTCATAGCTGCTTGCATAAATGCGATAGGGGTATTCCTGTTGGTTACAAATGAGAGTGGCAAAGGTGAGATTCATAGAGGCCATTTACACTAATGCAAAAGGCCTTAAAAATCATGAGATGCAAATGAGAAAAGTTGTAAAGCATAGCATGTTAATAAGGCAGTTTTGCAATTCATAGTCCGATATTACTGCAATATGCATATCTGCTATTAACAGCGATGCTTCACTTTTGATATTGGAGTTGCAGTTCATGGACTTGTTGTCCAAGTATTCTTAAGCACTTCCCTGACACACAAATTAATTATTTACCCCAGCATTCCCTTCATTAGTTTGTATTAATCATGCACAAGCACTAAAATGAAACACTCACGCAAGCCATCCATTCAGTAATATATCTAGGTATGCATAAGCACCGAAGTGAAACATTCACTCAAGTGACTCCTTCAGTAACGTGCTCTAGTATACACAAGCACTAAAATGAAACATTTCCCCAAATGATCCCTTCAATAACATGTCCTAATATACACAAGCACTAAAATGATCCATTTCTCCAAGCAACTCTTTGAGTAACATGCCCTAGTATGCACAAGGACCAAAATGTAATATTCACCCCAAGCAACCCCTTCAGAAATATGCCCTAGTGTACATAAGCACAAAAATGAAACATTCACCCAAGGAACTCCTTCAGCAATATGTCCAGGTATGCACAAGTACCAACATGAAAACAATTTCCAAACTGACCTTTTCAGTAATATGTCCAGGTATGCAAAAGCATTAAAATGAAAACAATTTCCAAACTGACCTTTTCAGTAATATGTCCAGGTATGCACAAGTACCAACATGAAAACAATTTCCAAACTGACCTTTTCAGTAATATGTCCAGGTATGCAAAAGCATTAAAATGAAAACATTTCTCCAAGCAACCCTTTTGGTAAAAAGTCCAGGTACATGCAATCATCAGAATTAAACATTTACCCAAGTGATTCCTTCAGTAAAAATGTCCAGGTATGCAGAAGCGCCATCTAATCTTCCCTTACATCTCTGTATTCTCCTGAAAACTGCTGCTTACTAACATAACTTCAGGGCTATTTACACACTTTGTATGCAAATTAATTCATTATAGAGTCAGGTCTATGAATCAGACTTATGTGCATACATGCAAAGCCTGTTAGCAATGTAGTAACTGTTTCCCTATCGCTTATGTGTTAATCATATTATGCTTTTGGGGAACTGTTTATGAAAAGTCATCCTCATTTCCATAGTCATCCTAAAAATCTGGGATTTGCATAACCATGCAGTTCATCTCTTTGGATATCAAAATCCATCTGTGATACAACATGCAGATGACTCTACCCTCATATGATCTGCCCCTACCATACAGGACCTCCACACCATAACCCAGAACTCAATTTTATCAGTAGAATTCTGGCTTGCAAATTCTCAACTCATTCTAAATGCAAATAAAACCAAACTCCTTCTCTTCTACCCCTCAAGAACACCTGCAACACTCCCAGTTTTCACCCTAGATTCCAAAAACAAAACTATTATCACCCCTGTGACACATACCAAACTGGTAGGGGTCAAAATTGACAGCAATCTAAAATCTGATATCCACGTAGCCCAAACTATCAAAAAATTTCATAAAAATTAGGCCTCCTTTACAGAAACAAGAAATGTTTAACCAGATCTACAAAAGCTACCACTGCCCGGGCACACCTCCTATCACCCCTACTCTACGCCTCCCCATACTAACCAAACTACGCAAATTAGACCTTACTAAACTAGACTCATGTTACAGTAAAATAGCCAAATTTGTTACAAAGTCCCCCTAGAAAACACACTATTGCACAACCCTTAGACAACTAAACTGGCTAGAACTTCCTCAGCTCTTCCAATATAAGTAACTAACCTTCACCCATAAAATACTCCATGAACCAGATAAAACTCCAGCCCTTCAAGATCTCGTACAACCATACACCACCACTAGAACACTCCATTCCAGTGACAAACTCCTAGTTATATCCACCAAAGCTAACAACTCAGCTGGAGAATCCTTATTCTCTAACATCATTCCTAAAATATGGAATAAACTGCCTACTTCCATCTGCACCATAATACAATTTAAAAAAAAAAACTTCTTTTTACTCACTTAGAAAAATCCTGGCTTTGCTCTTGCAACCTACCTGATTAACTCTATATTCTTCACTTTTTATACACACCCTCTGACTTTCTTCAGATCTACACTTTGCAGTACTATCCTATTCTGCCTTTTTTCTTCCCTATATATACTTACTCTTAACTCAAATCATTTCAAGTCTTCCTCAAAAATATCATACTGTGCTTTCTAATATATATCCTACTCTATTACCTCAAATCATTTCAAACCCTTCTCAAAAATATCATACTGTGCTTTCTAATATATATCCTACTCTATTACCTCAAATCATTTCAAACCCTTCTCAAAAATATCATACTGTGCTTTCTAATATATATCCTACTCTATTACCTCAAATAATTTCAAACCCTTCTCAAAAATATCATACTGTGCTTTCTAATATATATGCTGGTCTAGTTTGTATAATGAGTTTAAATACTTGGGATCAATAATTCAGAGTAATGGTGAGTGTGGAAGAGAGGTGAAGAAGAGAATACAGGCAGGATGGAGTAGGTGGAGAAGAGTGTCAGGAGTGATTTGTGACAGACGAGTTCCAGTAAGAGTGAAAGGGAAGGTCTACAAGAGGGTAGTGAGACTAGCTATGTTATATGGGTTGGAGACAGTGGCATTGACAAAAAAGCAGGAGTTAGAGCTGGATGTGTCAGAGTTAAAGATGATAAGATTTGCACTGGGTGTGACGAGGGTGGACAGGATTAGGAATAAGTATATTAGAGGGTCAGCCCAGGTTGGAAGGTTTGGAGACAAAGCCAGAGAGGCAAGATTACGTTGGTTTGGCATGTACTGAGGAGGGATGCTGAGTATATTGAGAAAAAGATGCTAAGGATGAAGCTACCAGGTAACAGGAAAAGAGGAAGGCCTTAGATAAGGTTTATGGATGTGGTGACAGAGGACATGCAGGTGACTGATGTGACAGCGCAAGATACAGAGGATAGGAAGAAATGGAAACAGATGATCCGTTGTGGCGACCCCTAACGGAAACAGCTGAAAGATGATGATGATGAGTTTGTATAATACCATATACTCTTTGATGTACAAATTTTGTTAAAATTGTTAAGGTGTCATCTCTTTCGGTTATTTATATTTTGCAGTGTGTAGTTTCATTGTTGACCTGTACTCTGTAATTTTCTTGTGGTATAATGTTTGTTTGTTTTTCATATTGTTGGAGGTTTTCTCCCTGGCCTCTGCTGAAAATGGACCTGTGTCCAGTTGGGCTTTCACGGTAAACAAATGTTAAATTAATAAAAATAAATAAAAACAAAAACTATGAAAATGCAAAGCCATGGACTATGAATACCACCCTTAATGTACTTAAGAATTGATAAATATTTTCTGCGGTTTAGTTATATATATATATATATATATATATATATATATATATATATATATGGGAATGTTCTACATGTAAGGGAAGAATTATATCTTGTCAAATGAGTCCTTCCAGCAGTTATCAACAAATTTGTACTGTTTAAATTTAGCAAATACATGAGCTGCTGTATCTCTAGATATAGAGAATATAATATTCTTTCTGTAACTAAAATAGGTGCATACTGCATTTCTGTTAACTATCATCCCTGGAAAGATGTGAACTATTTACTCCCCTTAGACGAAGCCGTTGACTATTTCAACAAACTCTTTCTAGATACTCTCAATAGCCTAGCTCAAATGTGCACTAAAAGAACCAAAACTAATCATGCCCCATGGTTAACAAAACAAACTAAACAAAATTTCGTTCTTAGAAACAAAGCAAGGAAAACATGGCTGAAAGATAGAGCAAAACAAAACGAACTACACTACAAACAACTCTGTAACAAATCAAAAAAGCTAGTGATACAGGATAAAAAAGATTATTTTTCCACTAAACTATCTACCTTATACAACAATCCCAAAACATTTTGGAAATATGTTTCCTCTCTTCATAACCGAGGCACCATCCAAAACCCATCCCCAGCACCAGAAAAAAACACCACAACAAATTTTCCAAGATTTTAATACCCATATCATTTCTACCACTTAAAAACTACTCAAAGACTGCCCACCCAGCCCAAATTCACACCTTCCCCAACCTAATGAACACACCACCTCTCCTGCAGAATACACTAATACTCAACCAGCCGACTCCTTCACTATCCAACCTGTACCCACCTCCCTAATCCTGAAACTCTTAAAACAACTGAAACCTTGCTCATTATCTGCAGATAATCTTCCCCCAGAATATCTGCAACTCGCATTTTCCGAAGTAGCATACCCAGTTACAATCCTCATAAATCGTTCTCTCTCTGAATCCTATGTTCCTCTTCTATTGAAAAAATCTATCATTACCCCACTACATAAAGGGGGAAACTCCCACAATCTTTCTAACTACCTCCCTACCTCTATACACTTGCCTCTATTAAAAATCTTGGAAAAATGTGTTCACTCACAACTACTTAACCACCTCTCTTGCAATGCTTGTCTGTCCCCCACCCAACATGGTTTCCGGCCAGGCCATAGCACTATCACTGCCCTTGTCTCTTTCACTGACACTATCAACAAAGTCTTAGATGCAAGGCATCCTACCTCTGTAATCCTACTTGACCTATTTAAGGCTTTCAACATGGTCTCACATACTAAGCTAGTAATTCAACTATCAAGACTAGGCTGCTCCTCAAGATCCCTAAACTCATTTGCATCTTACTTACAGAACATGGAACAATCAGTAAGGTGGCTAAATGTACAATCTGACTACCAACCCAACAATATAGGAGTACCACAAGGATCCATTTTAGGTCCACTAATGTTCAATATTTTCATCAGTGACCTGCACAAAGCCTCCTAATCCAGAATCTCATCCAATATGCCGATGATTCAACTCTGATATCCACCTCCAAAAACTTCTCAGATCTCCTCACAGTTACACAACAGGCCTTAACTTCTATCGAATCATGGCTTATTAATGCACAACTTATGCTAAACTCCCAAAAAACTAAACTTTTACTTTTCTCTACAAAATCACCTGACACTGACTTCAAAATCCTTGGTAAAGATGGCACAGAAATAGAACTAGTTAAGACAGCCAAACTACTAGGCATAACAATGGATAACAAACTCACTTATGAACCGCACATCCTGAGTGCAATAAAGAAAACTAATATCAAACTAGGCAAACTATATCACCACAAGCTCTACATGGATAAATATACCAAAATAAAACTAATACCCTTCTCATCCCTTCCCTTCTATATGGTAGTGCCATTTTTATCAATTTTTACACAGCCCTTAGTAACAAACTGCAATCCTGCTACAATACAATAGCCAAATTCGCCTCCGAAAAACCACACCGTTCTTATCACTGCCAAGCAATCACTGAACTAAAATGGCTAGAATTTTCTCACTGTCTAAAATGCACCCAAATAACCTTAGCCCGCAATCTAATCAGTAAACCTAATGAATGCCCAGCCCCCGACTCAGTCCTACAAACTTACACCCTACAAGAACTCTAAGATCTTCCTGTAAATTCTTGCTTAAGGTAACAAAACCCAACAAAAGAGCAGGACAATGTCTGTTCTCCCACTCTGTTGCCAAACTATGGGATAACTTACCATCTGAAATACCCCAAATAACCACCCAAAAACCTTTAAAGTAGCTCTAAAAACACATTATCTCAACAATCCACCCTGCATCTGCCTCAGAAGCAAACCTCCTTAAAAATGCACATTTCACCAAACTCTGGGTTGGCAAATCTTTGTAAAACCCAATCTTCACATCAACTACTGGAAACCTACTATACAGTATACTGTACTCTTAACATAGAAAGTACTGTTTCAATGCCCATGCTTTTCTAGTGTAGAATAAAGTAAATTCCTGTGAATAGACCTGATCATCACAAACATGGGGACAAAATGCTCCACACCGGAAGTATATCCCTCATTGGTGAGATCAGACCATTAATTAATCTCATTGGAGATCCACATCCCGCCCCCACCCCCAGCAAAAAAGACCACAGTGAAGAACTTCTCAAAAGCAAACTTCACACTTCTTAAGACTGGAGTGGTATCCTTCAAGGCCCCCGAGCCAGTGGAAACCACAACCCACGCTGCTGAAACCCTTACAAATGCCTTCTACAAGCACCTCCAGGAATGTATGGATCAAGCAATCCCTAATAAAATCAAGACCCTTTCCACCAAAGGCAGGTGCCCGGTCTGGTGGACTCCAGCCATAAACAAACTCTACAACAAGAGGAGAAAGCTACTACATGACAGAGCAAAATCCCTAAAAGGGAAGGCATCTCTGATCAATACTAGCAAAAACTACGATCACTCATAAAATCATCCAAGGCCAACTTTGAGAGAAAAATCGCTAATGACACAAAAGATAATCATAAGGCCTTCTTTAGCTATGTTAGAAACCTGGGTGGAAACTCCCAGATATGCTCAGAATTAGTCCAAAATGATACAAAAATCACTGAACCCACAGACATTGCCAACATACTGGCAGACAGGTTCAGTGCAAATTTCTCCCCTCCCTTCCCCCAAAAGGAGAAATATCTATCCCACCAGAGTCTAGCCTCCCAAACATCTCAGATGCCCAGGTGAGAGCTGCTCTCTCTAAAGCAAAAAACACAGCATCAATGGGACGGGACGGTGTCCCCAGCTGTGTGCTACATGAACTCAATGAGGAACTAAATCCACACATAAGGCTGCTGTTTAATCTTAGCCTTACTACAGGATACGTACCCAAAGAATGGCGTACGGCAACTGTGGTCCCACTCCACAAAGGTGGTGCTTCTACGGACCCTGGAAATTACTGCCCCATAAGCTTGACGAGCCTTGTCTGCAAAGCTATGGAGAGGATCATAATGGAACTCATAAATAAAGACATTGGGGACCTACAGACACTGGATCCTACCCAATTTGGCTTTGTCAAGGGCAGATCCTGCCTCTTGAACTTGGTCGACTTTTTTGAAACAGTCACTAAGGCCATTAATCAGGGTAAGGCAGTTCACACAGCCTACCTTGACCTAGCAAAAGCGTTCGACACAATACCCCACTCGGGCATCATAGAAAAGCTCACCAGCTTAGATGTAAACCCATATGTCACAAGATGGGTTGCAAACTGGCTCAAGGACAGAACACACAGGGTTAGAGTTGCTGGTGCCATGTCAGACTCTAAGCCAGTGACGAGCGGTGTCCCACAGGGCTCAGTCCTGGGCCCCCTCTTGTTCAGCATTTATTTTTCTGAAGTGCAGGCAAACATAGGGGGATTGTGGCTGACAAAATTTGCAGATGACTGAAAACTGGGCACCATAATTGACACTCCATCAGACACAGACATCCTCTAGAGAGGTCTCATAGAAATGGATAACTGGTGCCAGAGCCATGGCCTTAAGCTAAATGCCAAAAAATGTATAGTCATACCCTTTGGGAAAAACAAGGTAACCCCTAATTACCACATAGGTGGTAATCCATTAAACATGGAAGAAGTTATTAAACACGGAAGAAGTTATCAGGGACCTGGGGACCCAAGTTGACAGTAACCTCTCTTTTGACACTCACATTGCCAAAGTGGTTAGGAAGACCTTCTACATTGCCCACCTGATCATGAAGGGATTCACATCCAGATCAGGAGAGGTCATTGTACCCCTGTACTCTTCACTTATCAGACCAATGATTGAGTACAACGCCCCATTCAGAATGTACCTTACCTGACACCTGCACTAGTTGGAAAGACCCCAAAATTCCTCACAAAAAGGATAAAGAGGCTCAAACATATGTCATACAATGCCCGACTGAAGAAACTCCAGCTCTATTCAGTCGCATACCATCTGCTCAGAGGTGATCTGTGCCTGACATACAAGGCCATGTCCAACCCGGAATTAATGGACATGCTCCACCTCAAAAAATCCAAATCCACCAGAGCCACGAGAGCAAGAGACTTAAACTTCAACACGGATATAAATAGGACGTGCTGGAGGGACAGATTCATCACCCAGAGACTCCCTACACTATGGAACAGAATCCCAGTCCATGTGAGGCAGAGCCCCTCACTGACTCTGTTCAAGAGAAATCTTGACGAGTGGATGGGAGATCGTAGGTTTACCCCAGGAATCATCTCTGTGTCACTGCTGGACAGAGGCACAGCAAACTAATGGGTATAGTATTCTCATCCTAAGGGGTGGTGAAAGCCACACACACTCTGGCTAGGCTTATAAATGCCCTAGGACAGATAGCCTAGTATGAACCTATGAACCTATGAAATATGTTTTTCTCTTGCGTTTTGTGTAAAATAATGTAAATCCTGTAAATTGTATTTTTGAAATAGGTTTTCTTCTGCGTCTTTAACATGGAATACTTTTTAAGCTTATGTTAAACTTTGTTGTCACTGTAATGCTTTGTGGAGATTTTCTCCCTGGGCCTCCACTGAAAATGGACTTTCCCAGCCAACAAATGTTAATAAATAAAAATAAAATAATAAATAAACTTCGAGTGTCACAATTAAATGTGCAAAAGAATATTAGTTTACTGTATAGATTAAAGTTTGCATACCCATAGTAAATGAACACATGCAGAAATACCCGGGAGCTATAACAAGAACTCTATAATAAGAACGGCTGACTTACAAACTTCAACCTAGGGAATCGGGTAGTAGTATTAGCAGCCTCCATATACAACAAATTTCTGGCTAACAAACAAAACCTTATGAATGATTGGAAGTATAAATGCAATGAACTATAAGGCTGACAAACCGAAAAGTAAAAGAAATAGTAGTCTATTAAAGTAATGCACTAAAGCCATAGGCAGAAGTAGAATGTTTTGTATTTAGCTTGCAAGGTGATATTCATATAGCAGAGACCAGAGACTCTGTACCTAAAGTACAGGAAGAGGAATCCTTATCAAAAATACAAAAGCAGGAGATAAGAAAAAGTTTATGTATCAGACATGCCTTGGAGAAATAAAAGGCAGTGTCAGTGCAGTGCTGCAACAGGTAGCACACTCACCTTTATAGGTTCATAGGTAGGTACTAGGCTATCGGCCCGAGGGCCTACGTAAGCCTAGCCAAGAAGGTTCCCTGGCTTACGCTCCCCAAGAAAGTTATTTTCCTGTGCCACTGACACAGAAGTGATACTTCCTATTTCCCATCCACTCATCAAGATTTTTCTTGAAGAGTGCTAATGAAGAACTTTGCTTGACATAGATGGGTAGCCTGTTCCAGAGTATGGGAAGTCTCTGGGACAGAAATCTCTCCCTCCAGCATGCCCTGTTTATTGTGGTGACAAGGTTTAGGTCCCTAGAGCTTGTAGCTCAGAGGGATTGGGATTTCTTTAGGTGTAGCATGTCCAACAGCTCTGGGTTTGACATAGCTTTATATGTTAGGCAGAGATCACCTCAGAGCAGGTGATATGCTATAGAGTACCGCTGGAGTTTTTTGAGACGGTCAGTGTAGGGCATCTGTTTGAGGCCAGTAATCCTCTTTGTGAGGTACTTCTGTGGCCTTTCCAGCTGCTGCAGATGTCTTTTGAGGTACATTCCAAAAGGAGTGTTGTACTCTATAATGGGTCTAATGAGTGTCAAGTAGAGGGGAACAATGACCTCTTTTTTTCCTGGATGACAACCCTTATATGATGAGGTGTACTGTGTAGAAGGACTTCCTGACTACTGTGGCAATGTGACTATCAAAGGACAGACTACTGTCCACGTGGGTCCCAAGGTCTCTTATCACACATTCGGTGTTAAGTAGACTGCTGTATATGTAGTAGTTCATGGGTACTGAGTATTTCCAAAGGGGATGATGACAATGCACTATTTGGCATTGAGCTTGAGGCCATGGCTCGGACACCAGGCATCTGTCTCAGCGAGGCCCTTCTGTAGGATTTCCACATCATTTGGGGACTCAACTATGGCTCCTAGTTTGCAGTCATCTGTGAACTTCGTTAGCCAGAGGTCATCTGTGCTTGCCTGTACTTCAGAGAAGTAGATAGCAAACAGGAGAGGTCCCAGGACTGAACCCTGTGGTACTCCACTTGCCACTGGTCTGAGGTCAGATTTGGAGTGTGCAACTTTTACAGTGTGGGTTCTGTCAGTGAGCCAGCAGCAACCCATCTTGTGATGTAGGGATTTATACCTAGTTTAGTGAGTTTAGCTATAATTCCAGAATGGGGGATGGTGTTGAAAGCCTTGGCGAGGTCAAGATAGGCTGTGTGAACCACCTTACCCTCATCTACAGCTTTGGTGACTGCCTCAAAGAAGTCAATCAGCTTTAGGAGACATGATGTGCCTTTCACAAACCTGAACTGGGTGGGATCCAGAGTTTGGAGGTTATCAATGTCTTTGTTTATGAGTTCCACGATGATACGTTCCATGGCCTTGCAGACCAGGCTCACCAGGCTAACAGGGCGATAGTTCCCAGGATCAGTGGTGGCTCCCCCTTTGTGGAGTGGTATAACTGTTGCTGTATACCATTCAGTGGGCGCAAAGCCTGATGTGAGGCTATGACTGAACATGGTGCTTAGGTGGAGAGCCAGTTCGTTCTGAAGTTCATGTAAAATGCAGCCTGGGATGTTGTCCGGTCCCATGGATGCCGTGTTTTTGGCTTTAGAGAGTGCAGCTTTTACCTGCATAGTTGTGATTACAGAGACTCTGCATTCTTCCTGTATAGATATGAGCCCTTTAGGGGGGGGGGGGGTTAAAGTTAGCACTGAACCTGTCTGTCAGGATGCTGGCAATATCAGTTGGTTTTGTAATTTTTGTGCCGTTGTGCTGTAACTCAGAGCAGATCTGGGTGTTGCCATTGAGTTTCTTGACATAGCTATAGAATGCTTTGTGGTTGCCCTTAGAACCAGTGGCAATTTTGTTTTCGTAGCTAGCTTTGGAGGATCTTATAAAGGATCTCAGCTCCTCCACTCATGGGATTTTACTCTCTTTTGTAACAATTTCTTCCTTCTGTTGTACAGTTTGTTTATGGCAGGGGACCACCAGATTGGCTTCCTTTTTTTGGAGGATAGTGTCTTGGTTCTGTTTGGGACAGCATGATCTATGCACTCGAGTAAGTGCTTATAGAATGTATTTGTGTAGGATTCAGCAGTTGTAACTGTATTGTCCATCTGCACGGGTGTCATGAAGTTCACCACTTCTGTCTTAAGAAGCATGAAGTTGGCTTTGGAGAAATTTTTTACCATGGTTTCATTAATGTGGGGTGGAGGCGGGAAGTGGATATCAAGGGTGATTAGCTTATGGTCGGATCGGACTGGCAAGGAGTTGACTTCAGGTGTGGAACACCAGTCACTCATATTGGTAATGACTAGGTCTAGGATATTGTTGCCCCTGGTGGGGGTGTGGATAAGTTGATCCAGGGCATTGGAGTTTATGAATTCCATAAAGCGTTGTGTGAAGGAGTTGGTAAATGAGTAGTTTTTCCAGTTAAGGGTGGGGTAGTTGAAATCACCCATTATTAGAATGTTTGGTTGAACCCTAATATTTTCCAGTACATCAAGAAAAGAGGAACGGGAATCCTGGAGCATGGTGGAGGATCTGTAGCAAGCTACAATTTGGATTGCAGTTTTGTCCAGAGTTAGTTGCACTTGGATAACCTCAGATCCATTATGCTGTGCAACCAGCCTGGAGGTGTGGATATCCTTAATGAATATAGACACACCTCCGCCTTTGGTGTTCTGGTCCAGGTTACATGGCCGAAAAGTGTGGTATGAGTTATAGCCTGGTAGTGCAGGGGTGCTCTCTGGAGCCTTGAACCAGGTTCAGTCACCGCACAGATTCAATGTTCTCCATTTTAAGGAGTGCCTTGAGTGAGTGCATTTTGAGACTTAGACTTCTAGCACTGAGTAGCATTACCCTCAGTTTTTGCTTGCCTATTCCTGTTACAGTGGTGACTTTGTCATTTGAACCTTGCCTAAAAAAGGCACTATAGGGGCGGCAAGAGCCTTCTATGGTTGAATGCTTCTTTTCAGCATTGCCTTACTTTGCTGCAGAAGGCTGTGGGTTCTATTTCCACAACCTGTAAAATGATTGCTGACACTGCAGTGCACCATACATTGGCTGCAGCACTCCTTATTATGCTGCTCTTCACATGAGAAGTTAAACTGATGTTCCATCTGTTTGAATTGGTTGTAGCGCAGGTGGATGTAAAAGGTCCCATGTCACCTATCAAAAAAAGTAGGAGAAGTTCCCTGAATCCCTGGACAAATTTCTCCTAGTAGTGTAAATATCCCTTTGGTTGTGCCCTGAAAAGAGGCTACTAGCCTAGTGGGAATAACCTTATACTGAAACCTTGAAGAGAAAAAAATAGTCACAGAAACAATTATAAAGAGAATTTCAAAACATGCTCAAACTAGGAGTGATAGAAGACTTACAATGTGGATGGAACAGCTAGTTCCAAAAGTTGTTGAAAGTATCTGATTCTATAATACATTTAGGACACTAAATAGCAGTTCAAAGTTTGACAGCTATCTTTTGCACAGAATTTAAGAGATAACAGAGACTCTAGGAAACGGCAGATACATAACAGCACTAGAATTAGAAAAGAGTATTAATGGATATGGCTTTCCCTGTTTGCTACAAAAAAAACTAAACAAACAAACAAAAAAAAAAACAGCCTTTGTAGAACCTGAAGGCCTTCTTCTACCATTTGGCATCTGTGGACTGCCAGCTACCTTTCCAAGCCTGATGATATACTGCTCCATAGCTTGATGATGTTGTAATCGTTTCAGATTAACGGGAGTTCTCACTTACCAAAATGGAGGCTGGAACATTTTATATCAACAGTTGTAGTAAAACAACTAGAGAAAATAGAGGTCATAAAACTGAATATATCCTCCCTAGTTAAAGCATTTTCTTGGGCAAGCTGGGCACTGCACAAAATTTGTACCTCATGTTACAACTATTGCTTGTTGACAAACCTCACAAAAAGAAAAGCTCCTACCAAGGTACAATGGACTCTTGGTGAACAGTGTTAGTAACTCCTGAATTTACTTAGGAAATTATTCTGTATATAGATACTTCAGTCTTGAGATATTCAAGGTAAGGAGCACCCTCTATGCTTTGCCATTCAAAGTAAGGCAATGCTGAAAATAAGCATTCAACCATAGAAAAGGAGTTTTTGGCTGTGAAATGAGCCTTCTGTTCATTAAAGATTTATTGGCAGACGTAAATCTGTTGACCAATTATGCCTTATTGCAGTGCCCAAATAAACAAAATGCCACCTCAGTATCATGTCACTGGGCACTATCCTACCAACCCTGGAAGTACATTTATAAATAGATCTGGTCTGGCTAAAGGAAATACTGATGAGTGTTCTAGGTTTTATAACCCATCAATATAAGTCCCAAGCAGGTTATTTCACAGTGGGAAGCATGTAGTTGCAGCATATTTTCTGTGGTGAATGGGATATATCTCTTTTTCTCCCTCTCTCTATCTTACAAGTCACAGCTGAATCCTACAGCAACACTGTGGACAGCTATCGCTATCAGCAGAGTTCACAAGGCAAAAAGGAAACAGAAGTTAGTTGCAAGGATTTTCTTCTATATCTCACCTTGAATGTGCCTTGTACCTGTAAAGTTCTCACAGTAATCTAATTAGAAAGTTAATGGTATTACTATGAATACCTATTTCTAATTTAGCTTGGATAAAAGGACGGTGCCTGAAAGCTTAAAGACAAAAAAGTTTGTTACCCAATAACAAGGACAAGAAAATGTCCCTCAGTAGAAACAGAGGTAAATCCCAAAGATGAAATAAGAAATCCAAACCAATGCGTAGCTGGACAAAATGATCTTTTAATGACACACAAAAAAAAAATCAACATGCACAAAGCACCTTAGACTGTGTGCTTTCACCTGCTAATAGTCAGGCATCATCAGAGTCATGTCATGATGATGCCTGACTGTTAGCAGGCGAAAGCGCTCAGTCTGAGGTGCTTTGCGCATGTTGATTTTTTTGTGTTTCATAAAAGGATCATTTTGTCTAGCTAGGCATTGGTTTGGATTTCTTATTTCAAGTTTGTTACCCAAGTTTGAAGTTCATCGTGGGGTAAAGCAAGGGGTTCTGCCCAATGTTTCATGATTCCTGAGGTTGGACTCCCAGCATTCAGGGCCTATAGTTTATGCAGGATGTGTCGCTTGTCTGGTCAGGATAAAACAGATAAACATTTGTGAATTCTGTTCAAGCAGCTTTATTACACACAAACACATGAGAAATGAGGCTTTGTAACTTAAACTTAAATAAACTTATAATCACACTGACTACTGCATTCATACATGTTAACATTCTGGCTGTTCTGTCAAAATGGTACTGCTGCCTGCACGTGCTCAGTATTTATATGCACATACTACATCTGGAAATGCTTCTTAAAGGTACATACACATGCTCTTATCTACATCCTCCCTCTTTGAGAAATGGATCATATACAAAATGATATTATTCAATGACATGCAGTTTACCTAATCTTTTGACATGCAATTATACAGAACTAACCATTTGACATGAAATCATATGAAATTAGACATATAGAAAACAGTCACGTCCGAGTTGCTGTGTATTTTACACTAGGTCTGGAAATACGACCTGAACGTGTAATATAAAATTCAGAATTGGATCTATCAATGGGGATAGTCTTCAAGGAATGTTCAACTTTGGGGATATCTGGGACATCATTAGGAATGGGAATGGATACAGCGACATGTTTCTCGGCATGAACATTGTCTGGGTTGCTCTGAGATCTAGACTCTGTATCACATGTACGATCCTGCAATATTGTTTCTGATACAGGAAGAAGATGTCTGCAGTTTCTCCTGTACTCAATACTGTCTGATTCCACTAAGCAGGATCTTGGCTCGGTACATATACCTCTCACTTGAACATTTCGATCAAAGCCTTTCGCCATTTGCATTCTCACTGTCTCTCCTTCTTTTAATGGATGAAGAAATCTGCTTCTTGTTTTATCATAGCTGGAGTTCTGAGAAGAACACTTCTTAAAAAGTTTGGCTTTGATTGCTCTGTTGTTTTTAGCATTAGGCACCAACAAACTAGAACTGATAAGTAATGTTGTTCTGGTTTGCCTAGATAAAAGTCTTAGAGCAGGCGAACCTAGAAGATTGTCACTGGGTATATTTCTGAGATTAAGTAAATTCAAGAAAATATCAGCATTGTCACACTTTGACCACTCCAGTAATTGCTTTGCACTCTGTACTGCAATGTCAGCAAGGCCATTTGACTGAGGATATTCAGGACTGCTAGTAACATGGATAAAGTCCCACTCTTTAGCAAATCTCTGAAACAATTGACTGGTAAACTGAGAACCATTGGCAGAAATAACTTTGTGTGACTACCATGGACTGAGAAATGATCTTTTATCTTAGTGATAACAGCACTGGACATCAGGTTAGGTAGCAAATCAATCTCAAACCAGTTTGAATACGAGTGTACCAATACTAAGTAATGTTGCCTATTCCACTCAAATGTCAGTTGCTACTGTTGACCAAGGTAGTTCAGGAATTTGGCTTAGCTGAAGTGGCTCTTTTTGAAAATGCGGCTTTGTACTGTTGCACACTGAACAAGAAGAAAGCACTTTATCAATGTCTTTTGCTAGAGAAGGCCAAAATACTAGTCTTCTCACCCTTCTTTTGGTAGAGTCGGAACCTGGGTGGCCACGATGCAAAATCTGAATGTATTCATGTTGTAAGGAAGTAGGAACAATAACTTTTAGACCTTTGAAAATGATATCATCTTTCATCAGCATCTCATCCCTGTATGGAAAGTAAGGTTGTACTTCTGGTGGTACACTGGATTGCTTTGGTGGCCTTCCTACATTGATGTAGTGGTTGAGATTTTGCAAAATTGGATCAGTCTTTGTATGATCTCTTAGCTCATCAAATCTCATGTTAGACAAATTATGCACTTCCATGACATCATAGTCAAAAATCTCTACATCAAGCTGATCCATGGTATTTCTGGGTGATCTGGATAAGGTATCATCCAGATAAAGAAGTTTACCTTTTGTAAAGACCATTTTGAAATTGTACTTTTGCAATCTGAGCATCATTCTTTGTAGCCTTGCTGGAGCTGAACGCATAAGCTTCTTTAAAATAGTGACTAGAGGTTGATGATCAGTTTCTATCTGGATTGCTTGGCCATAAATATAATCATGGAACTTTGAACATGCAAACACAATTTCCAAAAGTTCCATCTCAATTTGAGCATACTGCATCTCAGTTTGGGTAAGAGTAATAGATGCATAGGCAACAGGTCTGCCTTCTTGAAGAATGACTGAGCCAAGACCAAACTTTGAAGCATCACAGGAAAGAACAACCAGTTTGTGGACATCATAGTATCTTAATGTAGGCAGGTTAGCAATTTGCTGTTTGAAGTTATCAAATGCTCTCTGGTGTTGTTCTAACCATGACCATGCAATATTTTCCGCATGTGAGCTCTCTTAAAACTGCTGATAACTCACTAAAGTCAGGGATAAATTTGCCCAAACAGTTAACCATATCGTGTCTTTTCAAATAAAATGAAATATTTTTCAGTACACCCCCCCTGCCAGAGACAATAGTCTCTCATTGGGTTATAAAGATTTTTGTGGATTTTGGAAGACCTTTAATATTAAAGCAGTAGAAAAGGAATTGTATTCTAAATTAAAATCAACATACAAAATTAACTAGGAAAAAATCTGACGCTGAAACACCTAGAGCTTTGGATGGTTAACAATACAATAACATTACAATTAGATTAGACCTGCAGACAAAGGTGGATGATATTTGATATTTTACAATTGATTTTTGTTTAAAGCTTAGGATGATGCTAAAAAAGACTCATTATATTTTTAATTTGAAAAATGAAATGATGTATAACTAAATATTATAATAATATATAATGGACTAGAAGAGAAATGTAAAAAATGGGTATTATTGATTATCAATAATAATTAATTTTTTTGATTAGATGAACCACACCCATTATTAGGTCTGCCGAAATCCACAAATCCACAAGGACTAACTCAATGAGACCTATTGTCTCTGGCAGGGGGGTGACTGGGGAAATTTTATTTACAAAGGGATGATGGGCTATGGGGAGTAACATCATGCCAATAGCTACACGCCCAACCCAGTCACTTTTTGGGAAGAAGATAAAAAATCAACACTCACAATCTATCAGAGACATGTTTGCTTCTTTAAACGTTATTGTTTTTCTATTTAAGGGTAATGAACATGAGTTGAAAAAATTGAAAAAAAATTTTATGAGGAGGTCAATAACTTTAAAAATTTTTTTACATATACCATTACATACATTTCATTTTAGACCATTTCATTTTTATTAGTTAATAAAAAGCGCCTAATAATGGGAGTAGACAATACAGGTATATATCGGGAAGTCTTGTCAAATATATACTCACCTGAGAAGAGAGAGTACACACACCCCATTTTTTGCATGATGTAATAAAAAGAAAAATGAGAAAGAGTCAGATTCTCTGAATGAGATGCAAGATTTAATTAACTAGGTTCAGTCAAAAAAAACAAAAATAGGTTAATATCAATAATTTAATATTCAACTGAAGACAATAATTTAGATTTTAGAAGTTTGTCCTATATGAGAACATTTAGCTTGTCCTATATTCTAAGAAAGAGCATATTATGTTACAGGTCAAAAATATATGAAACAATTAACAAAAGGAGCGAGGAGATATAGACTGTTGCACATAATATACACAAAGCATATAAAAAAAAAAAAATAAAATATTGGTTATTTGATATATATTAAAGATTAAACAATGAACAAAAATTTTTTAACAGATGAACCCAGAAATGCGAACAGAAATAAGAAAAAAATTATAAATTACTTTGTTGCTCTGGACTATAAATGAACTAAGGTAAATATGACTATGAAGCTGCACTAAGATCTGTATATTAACATCTTATTGTTAATCTGATCCACTTTAATCCACTTATAGGTACCATTATATTAAATAAACTAAATGTTAATGCTCACTTATCGAGATTGATAGCCAGAAAGGCATAACTATTGCACTAGTTGCAAATCATGCCTATCTTTTCTATATAGAAACACAGACAGGATGTATCTAAAAAGAATTCAGGGATCCAATTTATCAGCCAATTATCTATAATGAACACACATTACAACATAACACATAATGAACAAGGATACAAACTATAGTTTTATCTTTTAAGTTGAACAAGTCACAGAAGTGAGTGTGGGATCTTTAAATTAAGACAGAACATATATAAGCAGAGCAGATTATCCATAACTTGAGCCCACTTTATATTGAGACCTCAATGATAGAGTGCCTTTGAAGCCTGCCCTCAAAAAGAAGAGAGACACAGACTTAGATATCAAGCCCACCATAATTATATTATTTTACACATTATATATTATATATTATATATTTTAAATATTACATTTTAATTTAATTTTATAAATATCATTGCTTATTTTTTCCATTTTCACTTCACATAATATTAATATTAGCATTTAAATGTCACAATTTTGTATATAATTATATAGTTTTGCATACATTTACATATATTCATGATTTACAATTCACATATAATTATATACAATACATATATATATATACATCATATCAAGAAAATGCTGTAAGGTTTGGCATTGTCTGGAGCTGGCATCTCAAAAATGGCTGTTCGTTTAGAAGGATCTGGTCATAAGCCTGTACTGGTAAACAAATGACCTGCATAAGTAACTTCTGGTAATCTGAATATGCACTTCAGAGGATTGAGCTTTAAATTCAATTCACACACTTGGTCCAGAACTTTCCTGAGGTTTCTGTCATGCTCTACTTCCCCATTGCCTCCAACAAGTAAATCATCAACTATTATTGCACACAGGTAGACTGAAAAAATTTGCTCCATTGCATGCTGAAAGACTTCACTGGCAGAATTTATTCCAAAATCATCCTGAAGAATCTGTATTTGCCAAATGGTGTACTGGATGTAGTCAGAAGTGAAGATTTGTGAACAAACTTTACTTGCCAAAATGAACTCTTTCCATCCAAGACAGAAAAAACTGTGGCATTTGGCATGAGGGTGGCAATCTCCTTGACTGTGCACTTAGGAGGATAAGGTCTCTTTAATGCCTTGTTCAAATCTCTTGGGTCAAAACATATTCTGATTTTAACTGAATTCTTATGAGCAGCTACCATGGACGATGCTCACTCATTTGGTTCTGTGACTGAAGAAATCACGCCTTGTTGCACCATTTTGTCTAACTGGACCTTGACTTTGTCCTGCATAGCTATTGGATGCCTCCTTGCTAGTCTGACCACTGGACCGACCTCTGGCCTAACTTCATGGAGTACACAACTGGAAGTTTGCCTAGCTTGTCGTTGAACAAATCAGCATACTCTGAAAAAATAGTATCATTGAAGCTGGAACTGAGATATGTGCTTACATGATGTACTTCTTTGTTAAAAGAAAGCAGTTTCATTTTCAAATTGTCTCTGACACCTAATAATGACTGCAGAGGTCTTCAGACAACATAAAATTGCAAGCTGTAACCGTTCCCTGCTGAATAATCAAATAGATAATATTATACAATTCCTCCTCTAAAACGTGCATGCTGATTGCTGATTGGCAACTCCGCTGCTTTTTTTTTTTAAGCTCGTTATGTTAAACTTTTAACATAGCAACAAAGCGAAGCAAAGAGATCTCGAGATGATAGATCTTTTTTTTTTTAACTTAACGCTCTGTGTTATGGGGTTAACCATAGCTTTTAAAATAAAATAAGGCAACATAATAATCAAACAGATGGCCTATGCAGCTCGACTGAAGAAACTCCAGCTACTCAGAGGTGATCTCTGCCTGACATACAAGGCCATGTCCAACCCAGAATTGATGGACATGCTCCACCTAAAGAAAACCTTATCCACTTGAGCCACACGCTCTAAGGATCTAAACCTCACCACAACAATAAATAGGGTGTGCTTGAGGGATAGATTCCTGTCCCAGAGACTTCCCATGCTTTGGAACAAGATTCCAACCTACATTAGGCAGAACTCCTCACTAACACTCTTCAAGAGAAGCCTTGATGAGTAGATGGGAAACAGAAAGTTTACCCCGGGGTCACTTCAGTGGCTGTGCTGGACAGAGGCACAGGGAACTAATCTAAGGTGGCGGCGAAAGCCAACACATTCTGGCTAGGCTTATAAATGCCTTTGGCAGATAGCCTAGTACCTAACTATGAACCTATAATATGAAAACACTACTGAGGCTTCGGTTTGAATTTCCTCACCTCCATAAGCAGCAAGCTTTGCACAACTGGCCAAATTAAGTTGCTCACCAGCTCTCACACTGGCAAATGTTTCTGCTGACATTACATTACACTTTGAACCAGTGTCTACTTTGAGCTCTGTGGCTTTACCATTGATCAGGACAGTACAAAACACTTTGTTTTTTGCCAACAGATCTACTGCATTAACCTTTTCACTGACCACTGATACACAATCTATATAGAAAGTATGGCTGCAGCTTTCTACATGATCAACATGCTTTTCTGAGTGACCTTTCTTAATAACTGAATGTGACTTGCTTGATTTACAAAACTTTTGAAAATGGTTCCAGTTTTTACACTTGTGGCATTGTTGACCAAATGCTAAGAACTTGTTTTTTTGAGACTCATGATTGGCTCCACAATTACGACAGTTAACAATAAGACTTGACTTGAGTTTTGCTCACCCTTATACTGCACTGAGCTTGCTCCTTTAACTGAACTCATCTTGGAACTTTCTAGAAAGCTCTGGGTTCTCCCTGCCACACCTACAGGGGATGCTGCTGTCATGTGCTTAGGCCTGTTTTTGTTTGCCACATGTTGCATGCTGTCTACATTTTCTCTAGAAGCTGCTGAAACCATGCTCTTATCACTTGCAAGCGTACTTGTATGTCTTTTTGTGAGCCCATGGATTTGACAAATCTCTATGGCTTTGCTCAATGTTAAATCACTGTCACAAAGCAAAATCTTTCTCACTGCAGCAGTATTAGCACCACACAAAATACTGTACTTAATTAAATCATCTTACAGGTCACCAAATCTGCATGTTTTAGCCTTGTCAAGTGAGTGATATAAGCTGCAAAAGTATCATCTTGTCTTTGGTATCTTGTATAAAATGTATCTTTCTAATGTAACATTTGTCTGCAGGTTACACATTTCTCTAAATTTATGTTTTAAACACTCAAATGGTCTTTCCTTGATTCATCCAGTACCACAATATAATGGTTTGACTCATCTTCTGCATATACTTCTGGTGCATACACAAATGAATGCTCTCTTTCATTGGCCTCTGACCCAGCTAAATTAAGGAAAAGTAATGATCTCGTATGTGCATCTTTGTCAGAAAATACTGCTTGTATGAAAATATTGCATTCCTGCTCGAATACTCTCCAAGTCTCTGCTATATTATGATCAAACACAAGTGCTGACAGTCTGCAAAATGCCTCTGCCATATCAACACACAGCAGTGAAGGTGCTTGAAATTATATACGAATGTGCACACATAAATATATGCCAAAATTTTATGCCAGTACTTGGAATTATGCCCAATAGCACAACAAACTCTTTAAGACAACTGCACTTAGCCAAATAGTCTCCATAGCACAAGACACTCTAAAACCACTGTACTTTAAGAAACCACTCCTTATCAGTGTAAGACATGCTTTGAAATTACTGTACTTTGTGAATAACTATACACGGCAGAAAAAACTTGTTGTAAGAAACACTCTTTGAGATGAATACACTTTGCAAATAAATTGTATACAGCACAGAAACCTTTCAAAATGGCTGTACTTTGTGAAATAATTCTGCACAGTGTAAGAAATACTCTGAAATGGCAGCACTGTGCAAATAAATGCACTCAGCACAAGAAACTTTCCAAAATGGCTGTACTTTGACTGCACTTTGCAATACAACTGCACTTTGCACACAGCAAACTCTTTTAAATACTTGCACTGTAATAAAGCACACACTCTGCAAACACTTTGCACACTTTGAGATACTTCAAACAACTTTAGTTATACTTTGAATGGCTTTGGTCAATGCAAAATAGTAGTTTGTGTCCAAACACAGTCTGTTACAAAAAAAATGCAGTCACTTAAGCTTAATTTTGCCCTTTTATTGTGCTTGTTGTGCCCCTTTAATCTCTTATCTTTCTCAATGTACTTTTCTTGTGCCCATTTTTCTTTAAACATGCTTGTTATATAAATGATAGGTAATTCTGAGCTCCTTATAAGTATTACTGCCAGTTTTATCAAATATCATGGTTTTGAACATTTTGTTTAATTAATAAATGCATTTTGTGCTTTTTGTTTGCTCAATAATATGTTTTGTGCTACTCGTTTGTTTAATAATGTGTCATTTCATTTTATTTGCCAAATAAATAATTTGTGCAGTTTTCTTTACTTTTAGCTTGTTTCTGGCCCCTTTTCAATGTCTGTGCTCCATTTCACTCAGCCTGCTTGGTTTGCCTTCACCTTCAACTCTGCACCTCATGGCTTGTGGAAGCAGCTCTCTAAATCCCAGTTCTGACACCACGTCACTCGTCTGGTCAGTATAAAACAGATGAACATTCATGGATTCTGTTCAAGCAGTTTTATTACACACACACACACACACACACACACACACACACACACACACACACACACACACACACACACACACACACACACACACACACATTAGAAATGAAGCTTTGTACCTTAAACTTAAATAAACTTATAAACAGACTGATTACTGCACTCATACATGTTAACACTCTGGCTGTTCTCTCAAAATGGCACTGCTTCCTGCACATGTTCACTATTTATATGCACGTGCTACATCTGGAAATGCTTCTTAAAGGTAGATACACAGGCTCTGATCTACATGATGAGGCAAGTTCAAGGGAATATTTTATTTATAGAGCTGAAAAGAAGGTCTGGCAAGGCCTGCAGCTGTGACTTTTAATTTGTAGCCCATAGGAAGTTACTTCTGTAGACTGTGAATTTTACACCTAAGGTAGCCTGTAGTTGGAAATTAGTTCTGCAGACCTTGAGTGTTACACCTAAGCTAGCCTGTTGCTGGAAGTTTCTTCTGCATACTGCAAATTTTATACCTAAGCTAGCCTGTTGTTGGAAGTTACTTCTGCAGACTGTGAATGTTACACCTAAGGTAGCCTGGTGTTGGAAGTTACTTCTGCAGACCGTGAATGTTACACCTAAGGTAGGCTGTTGTTGGAAGTTACTTCTGCAGACTGTGAATGTTACACCTAAGGTAGCCTGGTGTTGGAAGTTACGTCTGCAGACTGTGAATGTTACCCCTAAGGTAGGTTGTTGTTGGAAGTTACTTCTGCAGACTTTGA
Organism: Protopterus annectens; assembly: GCF_019279795.1. Lineage (NCBI taxonomy): Eukaryota > Metazoa > Chordata > Ceratodontiformes > Protopteridae > Protopterus > Protopterus annectens. The sequence continues at coordinate 1,261,018,929 of NC_056745.1, forward strand.
AAGTTACACCTAAGGTAATTTAAATAATGTAAGTAGTTTGAGAACTGGTTGATAAAAGCCATGTGTGCTATATTTTCATTTGTTTCTTCAAAATAAACCTGCTGTTTTTGTATGTTTATGTCTCCAGAAATTTTTAAGACTTACACATGGCATGCACTTTTTAAAAATAAATTGTTCATTTTATGCCATGAGATAAGACAGAATGTATTTTTTCAATATGAGGATTTTTTTAATGGTATTGATTACAGATTCATAGGTTGATACAAGGCAAACAGACACTAGAACAATTAATAGCCTAGCCAAATAAGCTTCTTAAATTACTATATAATTCAAAAAATATTTATACCCCTGGTCTAGAATGGAAATGCAGGAAAACCCTGGTGGGAAATTTGACTCACATGCAGTTATCAAGATTCATTTTGAAAGTTGCCAGCGTTCTTCTTTATTTGATGTGTACAGTTATCTGGTGACACAGGCATGGTATGCATTAGTTTAGGTACCTATTCCCCGAGCTAACAGCTCTTATATTTTGTTTATATACATTGCTTGGCACAGGTGCTTGAGAAGTGTTGTTTCTGAGGAAGTATAGGAAGTCAAACAGGGGAGGGTCTTTTATGGTTTATAAAGCAAGGCAAATGTTGATATGAAGGAGACAGTAGAAGGAGAGGACTACAGTTTATCTAGGAGGAGCGAAAGACCATTAATATCATTCGGTAAGCATCTCTGAGGTCTCTCAAATTGACCACCTAGTTGAAGAAGAATTTACAGGTAGATATTGTGGAAGCAGTTAACTTCAATTCATATTCTAGAGGTACATTTCACTTTTTGCTATACTGTTTTATTGATTTTTTTTTGAGGTGGAGAGGTAGAGCTTTATTCAATTATTCAATTAATTGATTATTTTCTTTCATTTGTTAAACACTTTATTGAGACAAATACTTCAACATAAATGTTAATTTATCATTATATTCTAAGCATCTAGGAATGGACTTCTCAATGCAACTACTTAGGTATAAGTAGAAATTAAAGGTATAGGAAGTAGTTTTTATTATAGGGTCAGTATGCTGAGAGCTTCTTAGGAATTTATCTAGCTCATCAATGATTGTTGCTTTTGAGAAGGCCCTGCAGCCAGTAGTATTTGCATAGGGATCCACCAGTTTAAAGGCAAATGTAATGGGTTTGTGGTTATATTTATTGAGGGAGTAGAAAAGACAGAGTCATGTGGTAGGAGGGGTCATATTTCTGAGGACAATATCAAGGATATTATGGCTTCTAGCAGAAAGAATGACAATTTGATCAAGAGGATTGGTATTAATAAATGCCTAGCATATTCGCTTTTTATGTTATAGGTTTGCCATTAATGGCTGGGTAGTTAAATCCATGTAAGGAAATCATGCTGGAATGAACAACAATGTTATCTAAAGCATTTAGGCAACTATTGTGGTTAACAGGAGATATGCAAAGTGATCTGTAGCTAGTAACAAATAGTAGGTCTGAAGACAGACACTGAATCCAAGTATAAAGTGGGTGCTCTCACTTCAATAAAACCAGTTCTCTGTAGTTATACAGATATGAATGTGTTCAGGTCTTCAGAGGATGACAAGCTTGGGTATCTTTTTTATTTAGACTTCTAGCATTGCATAGATCCACCTTGATACAATCTAAATAAGAATGTATTATGCTGCAATTTGTAGGAGATGGAGTCTGCCTTAAAAAAGCACCGAGACAGCAAGACCTTTGGTCATAATGTGAAATCCATATTGAGAAATAAAATCATCCTTGGTTAAGCAGGAAGACTTTTCAGTAATTTCTTTGCATGCTGGTGCATAGTGGACTCAACTACTCAGCTAACTGTCAAAACTATTTTCTCTTTCATTTGTGGCATCAGTTTTGGTGATGGCAGGATGCTACTTTAGCCCACTATCGTTTTAGCCTCAGAGACATGCGTAGTGAATTCTGTCATGTCCTTCTCAATACCAGCCTGGGTAGAGTACCTACAACATTTCATCCTCACATGACATATCACCAGGTCATGATACACATATTTGTCAGGATGGGAGGTCCTACAGACCCTCATTACATGATGTACACTGCCTCTGGAAAGGCAGCGTGCTCTTACCTAATTATTTTCCAGCCTGGTGATGGTGGAATCCTTGTTTCTAACTAATGACCAAAACATTACTGTGTATACTTACAGACTTTGTGAAACTTAAGGGACTAGGTTCACAACCTTGTTGCCTCCTGGAGGAGTGTGGTAAACTGGTTGTAATAGTGGGTGATATCAGTGTGTGAGCATTGTAGTACAGCCTAGATGTTGAGTCCCCCTCTTGTGTACTGATCTTGCTGACCAATAGCTGCTCAGTGTTGCTCTAACTGCTTTAACTTTAATTGTCTCCCATGCTAGCCCCCCTTCACTGCTTGTTCTGGGAATGCTGCAGTTGTTGGAAGACTGAGAATGGAAAGAGGAAACTTGCAGAAGAACAAGCGAACAACATCACATACGCTGCCTTAGTACACTGGAAGATTTTTGATCTGCAATAACTGGGTGCAGCAGCTTGACATCATGTACATCACTGCGTATAATATCAATTTGCACCCCCCCCCCACTATGCCAGACTACAGTATTATGCACTTCAGCGATTAAATCACTCCTTTCATTTTCTGGGGAGCACTAGATCACATGCAGAAACCCCATTCTCCTTCCCAGAATGGGTGAGCCACTGATTCTGATGTAAAGTTTACTTAGTGTGTTAGTTAGCATTTCCAGAATGCCTGATTGGCTATTTTTTTTTTTTTTTATATTAAAAGAGGTACAAACTTTTAAGCATGTTTACTTAAAGGTATAATAGGGCTAGGCATCTTATCTGCATGAATACTGGCCTACTATTGTTCTAATGTTCCTATGTTCCTAGACCTGCATTTTATTATGCTGTGGAGGCTATATCGGGGGGAGAGGGGTGGGACTGCTATATTATGGAAGCAAGTGTGCAGTTCCAGAAATCCTGCCTTGCAGCTCTGGATCTGAGTACATATCTCTCATAACTCTAAGGAAAATATTAATGACTAACACTAAGTGGAGGTGGTAGAAAATGCTTAGCTGTTATACCTGGTTGCCATTAGAAGGGACCTAGATGCTTAGATGATATGACAATCATTAATCACTGACATAGAAAAACTTCCATGCAACATATATGCTGATAATCGCATATAATTCTCAAAGGTTCAGGTATTCGATACAAAATGAGGTAGGAATAAAAGTTGTTGGTCACTATAAATTCATTGCTGATTACTGGCATCCATGAATTAACTGCTACTACCAAGGTACGTATTACTTTCTGTTTTTTTTTTAACATCTATATTAAATTATCACTTAAGACATAGGCACACATTTATAAATGGAAAAGAAAACAAACCATATTAACATTTGTCATATTCATACATTACACGTTACGTTTTCTTTTTTAAGAATTATTCACTCTAGCATTATTGCCTTTCTTTAAACTTCACTCATCTTCCTGAACATTATTCTGCACATATTACTTTCACAAATTGTATTTACTTCTATATAATTAGTTCCTTCCTTTTTCAAAAGAGCCCACCTGTAGTTCTTTTATCTCCTTTACAATATTCAGTGCATCAAGAACTATTGCCAGAAATGTTGGAAGAGCAAATTGCTGTAACTAAGGGCATTCTTTTGAGCTGGTAACACAGGATTTGAATTGCCTATACATAGTAAGGCCTTACTGAGTTTAACCTAATGGATGGCAAAAAAAAGTAGTTACCAGAAAAATAGATAACAAAATCTAAACCAACTGCAACTGAAGAATTAATTTCTAATTTGGCAAAAGGATTGTCTGGTATCACATTAGCCATGCAGGTCTGTGTAGAAGTCATTGCAAGTCTGCTGAATGCCAGCATTGTTTGCAAAACTCTGTCATCTTTCTGTGAAACAGCTGATCTGATCTCTAACCAGTGAGGAAAGGAAGAATCATCTTTATTAGCTAAGCTCAGTTTTGTTATTCTCCCAAAAAACAGACGTGGTAAAAAGGTTCAGATTATTGTTTTGGAGGAAAAAAGGAAAGAACAGCAAGGCTACCATGACCATATACAAATGTATATTGTAATTTATTAAATCCTGGATAAATGATTTCACGTTTCAGAATGCTTCATCAGATCCAAACAACATAAAAACAGTACTGGTAATTTAAACAATGCATTAAGCAATCATCAAGTAATTAAAACATCACAGGACCACATTTCTCCTTTTTCTTAAGGCATACATTAGCACTCAACCCTATGGATGCAGGTATTTTAGGTTCTAAACACAGGTTTGGATTTAGAAACTCAAAGAATTGAAGCTATTGTTGTGTGATAAAGGGCCACGATCAGATAGGTTTTCTTCAAAAAGATCAGGCATGTTCCCTTGTCTTAGATACAAGGTGTGCCCAGTTATTACAAAATAACAAATATTTCAATACCCTATGTTTTATTAGGGTCTATGTTATATCATCAAATGCTTAAAAAAGTGAACGATGGATAATCAACCCCATGTAAGTAAAAGTGTAAAATCTCGAAAGCTAAAAATCACTGTTCCAAAAAAAAAAAAAGAAAAAAAAAAGAAAAAAACATTGGAAGAATACATAAAGTGGTGGGCTTCGGCCCCCACACCCCCCCACCTATTTAAATATACCAACTCCAAAATTGCACTACAGTATTGAAAATTGTAAAGTAACGGAAGTGGCAAAGCAAATTCTTTCCCTGGGAAAGAATTCACTTAAAAGCTGCTTTGCTATTTTGCCTTTTCGTTGTTTTAAGTTTGACCAAGACGCATTCGATAGAATGCGTCTCCGGTCATCTAATAGGAACCCTTTTATTATATATTTGAACCAAGGTTCTATGCAGACTACCAAACCCCAAATGTGGTCTATTTAGCCACATGCAATGCATGCGCTGGTTTCTGTGTCAGTGAGACAGTGCAGACATTTATATGGCATTAGAGTTTTTAATATTAAAAATGCCTTGGCTAAGCATGTCAAGGAGAATCTGGGACACAATTTCTCCTTTAGAGTTTTACAATGTGCAAAGGCCAACCCCAGAGGAGGTGATTTGAATAATTATGTAGAAAACTTATAGTTGAAATGGATTCTTAAATTACAGTCTAATAAGTTCCCGGTGTTGAATGCTAATGTATTCCTTAAACCAGCCCTAAGAAAAAGAAGGAAGAAGATGGTCCTGTGATGTTATTGGTTGTGATGTTTTAATTACTTGATGCTTGGTTAATGCATTGTTTAAATTACCAGTACTGTTTTTATGTTGTTTGGATCTAATGAAGCGTCCTGAAATGCAAAAGTGCTTATCCAGGATTTAATAAATTACAATATACATCTTTATATAGTCATGGTAGCCTTGCTGTTCTTTTGTTTTTTCCTGCAATACTTTGTGTCCAGCACAGGCTTTTGTGTGTTTTTGAGCCTTTTTTGCTACTTCTATTATTGTTTTTGAAAGAGTACCACTTTATGTAATTACGCATCTGTTATTTTTATTTAATTTTCCGTGACTGATTTTTCCATTATAGTAAAGACAAGATTATATGACCCCTACACTGACCTCTAGCTATATATGAATTTGTGTCTATTGACAATTTATGTACATCTGTGTATAAATCTGATGTGCTTATATTTGACTGCAGTTGCATTTTACTCACTTTTTTACATAATTAACTGATTATACCACAACATGAGGTACAATGATTTAGGACACCCCTGTATATCAGTTTTCAAACTCATGTTCTGTCTTTTAATTAATTTCACTTAAAGGATCAGCATCTATACTTAATTTCACTCATATTAAAACATTTTTGGTTGGGATAGAAAACAGATGATACTGTGTGTGATCCCACTTGACTGAAATAAGTGAGGCAATTCACGAGCGGTATCCACCAGCATGTCTTACATTTCCGTGTTTCATTCCCATTAGCAGAAGCACTGCTACTCTGCTGTTTGCTTCAGGTACTGCATATGAAATGCCTGACTGGAAATCTCAGAAGCAAAACAAAAGAAAAATAATACAAATATGATTAAATGTTTTTGGAATGACTACCTTTCACATATACATCACAGCAGACAAAAGTAGATGATTAGAATATAAAGGACTTAGTGCTATACAATCCAGATATTTTCTTCTGTGGCAATGCAGAAATAGTATTCTTACATTTATATGTAAATTAAAGATTGTGGCCAGTATTTATAATCTGGGTCTTTGCATTTTCATAGTGGTAATCCGCAAAGAGTGGTGCTACATGATTATGCGAATCACAGACTTTCAGGATGACTGTGTAAATGTGGAGGCCTTTTTATATACATGCCTCCTATTACAAAAGTGTAATACACTTAAGACATAAGCGATGGGGGGAAAATAATATACAGATAAGGGGCATTACACATTTGTATCAGTAAGATTCCTAGAGATGAATCCAAAATGAGCTAATTTGAATACCAGATATGTAAATGACCCTGAACTTGCACCACTAAGCAGCAATTTAACAGGAAAATACAGAGTTGGAGAGGAAGGGAAAACATTTAATTTGGAGTCTGGGACACGCTTGTGCACACATATATGAATTACTAAGGGGATCATTGGGGGAAATGTTTAATTTGAAGTCAGTGAAGTACTTGAGTATATGTGGGCAAACTACTGAAGGGATGGCTGGGGGCAAGTTCATGGAATGCAACTTAGATATTAAAGGTGAAGCATTGCTTTTAACAAAGGATGTGCGTACTGAGTGGATATTACACTATGACTTTCAAGAACATCTCATTAACATAATCTGTTTGCAAAATTTATTATTTGCATCTTATTATACTTAAGGCATTTCACGTTAGCATAAATGGCCTCTTTGAATCTTTCCTTTGCTATGCTCATTTGTAAACATCAGGGATATGCCTATCGCATTTTCAAAAATCGCTATTAATACTGGACTGTAAAACAAACCAGTGTTTGACAAGCTGATATTTGTGTGAACAGTTGAACTGTCATCGTGCTTTGCTCACCGCAGATTTAGCAGCTAATACTGACATATGCTTAAAGACAAAAACTATAATTTATCCTCTGGCTAACATGAAGCTGCATCTCAATGTCACTCAAGCAATAAGCACATGGGGTGGAGCCTGAATGGCTAACTGAAAGCAGCAGATTTTCAGAGCTCTATAAAACTAATATAAAATACAGGAAATAATTTATGTTTTTTCAACAAAAACATTCAGAATTGATAGATGAAAGTCTAAACTATATAACTAGAAGCTTTGGTAGATTTAGATGAATTTTTTCCTGTCAAACTACAAAGGGGAAGATTTTTTAACTGTGGAGATGAGTACTTCGAATAATTCTCACACTGAATTGGCTATAAAAAGAGAACTACAACCGGTAACTACTGCAGCACAAGAACTGCCATTAAAAATGGATGACTTTAATGAAAATCTACAAAAATCACAAGCAAAATTGTCAGAAACAAACAGATACACTTAAAGAACTCATTCAGCAATATCAATCTAAAATAACTGACATAGAAACCACCCTGAATTACTTTGAGGGAAGATTGAAAGAAGAGGAAACACAGAAGGAATTACTTACCAAACAAAATATTTGGCTTCTAAACAAAGTGGATGACCTTGAAAAAATGGGAGAGGAGATCTAACCTATTTGGCATCCCTGAAAGAGCTGAAGGAGAAGATATCATCACTTTCTTAAATAAATGGATTCCAGAAGTCTTAGACTTAAAAGAGGGTTTCTCATTTGGCATCAAGAGAGCTCACAGAGCTTTAGGAAGGCCATCATCATCATCATCATCATCTACTCCGCCTACATCAATTGTTATAAAATTTTTATCTTATTTAGACAAAGAACTGGTCCTAAAGACAGCCTGGAGAAAGAGCCCTTTAAAATATAATCAAAACCCAATAAGTTTTGACAATGACTATTCTGCCAGAGTCCTGGAACAGAGGAAAAAAGTATGGCCACTAATAAAGCTTCTAAAGCATAACAACATCAAAACTCAACTTGTCTTCCTGCCCGAATTAAAATCTTACACCTAAATGAAATGAGGACTTTCAACAACTTAGAAGAAGCCACTGCATTCACTAAAAACAATAATGCTATATCCATACCTGAAGATATGGATTGGACAGCTCCTTCATTGAAAAGGGTCAAAGACAAGTCTTCCTGGACTGATGTTAAAAAAAAAATAAAAAGCAAATAACTGAATCAAAAATTGCTAAATCTCTCAAAGTATCTACTGCAACTTGACTGGAATACATAATGTGTTTATCTTATATTTCAAACAGGGTATCATAGGTTCACAGGTTCATAGGTAGGTACTAGGCTATCTGCCCGAGGGCATTTATAAGCCTAGCCAGAGTGTGTCGACTTTCACCGCCCCATTGATTAATTAACTGAGCCTCTGTCAAGCAGAGCCAATGAAGTGATCCCAGGGGTGTACTTTCTGTTACCCATCCACTTGTCAAGGTTTCTCTTGAAGAGCGTTAGTGAGGGGCTCTGCCTAATGTAGTTAGGAATTTTACAATCATAGACTAGATCATGTAAATGTTCTTATGTATATATATACAAAATGAAAGAAAAAAGAAAGGAAAAAAATGTTAGTTCTATCCCATTAATAGCAATGTAATATAATAGAATTACTTTTGCAGTAAAGTTAAATAGCAAACTTATACTTCATGATTTATAAAGGATGACAAGATTATAAGTCTTGTTTTTTTTTCCTTTCAACTAATTTATACAGCTTTGAGTGCTATGGATAAATAGTTGTTTCATACAGTCATACCCAAGTTTAAAATATTTAATAGCTAAATAATGGAGTTATTGGAAAAAAGAAAAAAATAATAATCTACTCCAGTTTTAAACTATGCAAGATCTGCTCTTATGATCAATAACTCCCAGTAATTAAATGTAAGTGCCTTAATCCTAGTAAATGTTTGCTAGTTACTAATACATAGGATTTACTTTTTAGAGATCACTATGTCTGGAAGTGAATCTTATTTCAAACGATGCATGTCCCCGATTAAAATGGTGTCTAATTAGCTAGCTTTTTACGCTTTTTTTGCCCATGATTGATAGATTGGGCTTTGCTCTGTGTGAGATGCAGCAGACGAGGGAGTGATCTCTGTACATCCGTTTTGTTCTTCTTTGATTATCTAGAGTGCTATAATAGTAGTGGGTTTGGCTTAAATCTTTGGCTTGAAACACGATTACCCATTTGAGAGGTAAGCTTTCCACATATGATTTAATAAGTAAGAGATTAAAGAGTATGGCTTGCACTGGTAAGAGGGGAAAGAACTTGGAAGATAGGTGCCTGTGTGTAGGTCTGAGATGGTGGTTGGGAGAAATATGCTATTGTAAACTGTGAAGATTTATGCTCCTAATATTCTCCATGATAGCTGGAGGTTAAAGAAGTGAGCATCCTTTGTATATAGTGCTGAATAAATGAGCAGGTTATGCTGTTGGGACTTTTGGCTGGGTTTGTTTCTTTTTGTGATATGTGAAGGGATGGACTGTTTGTGTAGAGGGGCATGTGGGGTTTGTTGGACAGTGATTGTATTTCTCAGGTTCAGTGTCCACAGATGGGGTTGATTGATGGGGAGACTCTCACGAGAAGGGGTTGAAGTGAAGGAATATTTGTATTGATGCTAGCTGAGCAGAAAATCATATACATCAAACTTAAAGTGGTGAAGCTTTTTTCAACACTCGAGACAGCATATGTGTCAGTCTGTCTTCCACTCATATGTCACAGAGCTCAGATTACAAAAGTATTGCAAATAGAAGGTAGTGACTCCCTGATTGGTTGTTAGGGTACAGAGGGCTTCTCCTCCAGTGAAAGCGATTTAGAAGTACTTAGTGATGCTGCTGGTGTTTTGTTTAAAAGAGATGACACTGTGTATAATAGGACATGCAACAGTTTTATACTTTCTTTATACTACTCAGTAAACAGTTATTAACATTTTCTATTAGATTAGAGATATATTTATGTCTACTGGCAATGTCCATAAAATAAGTAAAAAGTGGAAGATTCATAAAATCTGAAAAATAACAGGATATGCACAGACTCATATGCATCTGGGAGAAAACCAGTATTATACAATGACCCCCCATTAATATTCAAAAATGTGCACGCTGATTGGTCAGTGTGCACGTTGTAAATCTGAGTTATAGTAATGGAAAAAGGTCTGGTCGCCCAGACTTTTTCCATTACTATAACACTTACAGCAACACTGTCTCGCTATGTTAAACGAGTTTAACATAGCGAGACATCTTTAAAAAAAGCAATGGAGATTCTCCGTTGCTTTTTTTAAAGCTGTCTTGCTATGTTAAACCCGTTTAACATAGTGAAATGGTTTGTAAAAAGCAACGGAGATCTTGGTTTCTCCGTTGCTTTTTTCAAAACTGTCTTGCGATGTTAAATGGGTTTAACATAGTGAGACAGCTTTAAAATAAGCAACCGAGATTCTCCGTTCACCAAACCACACCAACCGTGGGTAAATCCAGCATTACCCACACCCAGGAGTTGGTTATTGCTATAATACATAGGAGTGCATACCATGACTTTTAGCCAATCTGTGATGTATCTTCCTTTAATGCATAAATCAGGAAATGTGTTTAAAAATTACAATATGTTTACAATTTTGTCAGATTATTTTTCTGTATCAAAGACAATTCATGCTTAATATATGGCAAAAGGTGTAAATAGATAAGCCATGGGTTCACCTTATTAAAATGTGTCTGTGAAGTTAAAACAGTGCTGCTTAAACTTTCAGTTTCATGAAACAGTATAACAAACAGAGCCCTAGTTTAAGTATGATAATACTAACATCACAGACAACTGCACCTAACTCTCTCATAGTGTTATACTCTTTAACAGACACTAATGAAAGCTGATATTAATACCAAAGACTCACATAAAATAATAATGTTATTCACTATATCTGGTAAAACTGCTCAAAATTGCTAATAGCAACCAATTCAACAATCAATCAGTTAGTTAAGTAGAGTCCTTATAAAGACAGAAATACACTAATGTCATGTGTATAATGCATGGAGGTGTCCTAACAACTTTTGATACATTTAATGTTTGGATATTCTTTATACATGTTTATGTATAAACACTTAGTTTTTTTTTTACTTTTATTCTAGGTAATTGCATTTGATTATAATTAATAAAAAAAGAAAATGAAACATAAATATTATATAGATTTGTTAAATAGGCTACATTAATCTAGGAACTTCTTTAAACAACTTGGACCATGTGTTTCATTATTTTAGTTAATTATACACCATTCAAATAACAGGACTATATGGCATACAGCCTGAATGAATGTTGTTGTGTCTTTCGGCTTTTCCCGGTTAGGGGTCACCACAGCGGAACTCCGGTCCGCTAATGATTGACAGACAGATTTTTACATGCCGAGTTGCCAGCCCTGATGCACAACCTTCAATGAAGGTATGCCCATTCACACATGTCTCCACGCAGAAGACAATCTAGCTGAGAATCGAACCGGACAGCGTCTTATTGTGAGACGACAATGCTACCACAGCACCACCACTGCAGCTGCTTGAATGAATAATATGTATAAAGTCAGACTAGTAACCAAGCTTATACTTACTTACATTCTTATATCTGGAAACATAAATTCATAAAATATTTGTTTGTTTCTTGTATTCTTTGAATGGTCACCTTCACACCAGTAATGCATTGATGACAATTGTAGGTTGTTGATTTACTTAATTTAATTTACAAGAGAAATTAAAGTCTGAATTGATGAAAAGTAAACATTACCGGTTACTTAATTTATACATTTTTCTCCTTTAATATTTTTTGTTTTATGGGTTCGAAAAGAGAAAGAAGATGTTTAGGAAGGTTAGTCTAACAGATTTATTTTTGTCTGTTAGACTAGGAATGTTCTTCATTCCATGGTTAGTGTGGGTTAATATTTATACATGTGCAAGTTTCGTTAATAGGATTTTATTCTTTTTTTCCTCTAGTTTTAAAGGGCCTGACAAAAAATGTTTATTATTAAACCTCATGAAAAAAATAATGCCAATTAAGATAATTAGAAACTGTTTAATTAACACAGAGGTAACTATACATCAGGGTTTTATGTATCTGGGATTTTATTAATTTATAGTTGTTTTTTAACTAAAAAAAAAATCCTGACATGGAACTGACTTTGGTGTCTTTAAATACTAATGGCTTAAACAACCCAAACAAATGAATTAACTTATTAAGATACCTAAAATGAAATAAAGCTTGAGTAGTCTTTCTTCAAGAAACCCATTTTAAAATAAACAACACATTTAAGTGGGATCTTAATAATTAGAGAATACTAGCTCAGTACTCTTATAAATCAAAGACTAGAGGAGTAACAATACTATGGAAAAAGATCTCATTGAATCCAGACGTTATCTATAAATATGTAAAGAGGGATGGGCTCATAGCTATAGTTATATTAAAATTCAACAACAAAATATAGACTTTAGTGAATTTATATTGGTTCCCTGGCAAGGGGGTAGGATTAGCTAAGAAGCACTTACACCTCCTTACAACTACCTATAAAAGCAATATAGTAGTAGGAAGTGACCTGAACTGTATTACAGATGTCACAGACACCACAAATAAGAACCCCCCCCGACTATTATCCACAGCTAAACTATTAAAAAAATGGATAGAGACGTTTAAACTAAGAAATGTTTATGATGCTATATTCATTACCTTTCTCACATCAAGACTATAGACATGGAACCCAAACCAGAATTGATAAAATATATGCCTCTCAAGATTTATATACTAAAATTTAAAATTTTTCAATACAGCCATGTCCATTTTCAGACCATAACTCCTTGGTATTGGAAATTCACACACAGTTTAAATTGTTAGTTATTACTTCAAGGATTCCTTCATACATTACAAAAATCAAAGAATTTAAACCTTGGTTAACCTCTGAACTTCAGTTTTTCCTAGAGATTAATTACAAACCAGAAACAAATATACTTATGGTATGGGATTAATTAAAAGCTTATATATATATAGTAAAACCATCAGCTGGTACAAAAATAAAATTAAAGAATGGGAATCAGAATTACAGGAATTACAAAATCAACCTGTATTACTTAAATCCAATAAAAATTTATGTGAGTCAGAAAACAAAAAGAAAATAGAAGAAGCCAATAAAAAATATAATGAGATATTATCCCATAAAACTAACTTAGACATAGAAAGATAAAAAAATAACTCTTATGCTATTTCTCCAAAACATCTGCATAATCTATCTATGAAAGTTAAAATGCAATCAAAAACTAATAATATTGGTAGCATATTACATGAAGGAAAAAGGAAGATTTTCTCAGACATAAGTGACATTTTAAATGCTTTTAAATATCATTTTGCAAAACACCATACGAGTGAAATAAGTATAAATGAAATTTGCAACCTAGATAATATATCCCCCAACATTAAAAAAATCTCTGAAGAGCTAAGTCTGGAGTTGCAAAACCAATAACACATAAATAAATTTTTGACAGGATTATAGAAAGTAAATCTAACAAGGCACCAGGGATATATGGTTTAATTATAGAAATTTAAAAATATTTCCCAATTCTATAACTTCTCTCCTACATAAAACCGTTCTTGAAGTCCAATCATTAGCAATAATTCCCCTTCATGGAGATATTCTTTAATTACTCCTATCTTAAAAGAAAATAAAGACCCTAAATATTGCAATTCTTATAGACCAATATCTTTGCTTAATACTGATTATAAAATCTTTATGTCAATTATAGTTAATAGAATGAAAGTCCCACTGTCCAATATAATTAATAAAGATTGAATGGGTTTTATATATAATAGACAAACATGGGACAATATCAAAATGATATTAACTTTAATTGATTATTTAAATAGAGAAAATCAAGAAGCATTGATGGTTGGTTTAGATATAGAAAAGGCCTTTGATTCTTTAAACTGGGATTTTCTGGTTAATATTTTGAATATATTTGATTTTCCTCTCTCTTTTATCACATTAATAAAGAAAGTTTATGAGACTAACTTAGCATTTGTTAAAATAGGCCATTTTATCTCTGAAACCATACAGATCACTAGAGGCACTAGACAAGGATGTCCCATGTTGCCTATCTTGTTTGCATTCGCTATATAAATTCTTGCAATTCTAATATCTAGCAATTCAAGATGTAGAGGTATATGATCAATATAGTTCCAAAATAATGTTGTTTGCTGATGATGTGCTTCTCACTTTACCTAACTATAAAGAAGTATTGGATGAAGTAGATTTAGTAATAGGAAACTTTTAAAAACTCTCTACTTTAATAAATCAAAGTCAATGTTGTTAAATAAAAAAAAACAGGATGTACAAGTATCTGTAAATCATATTATTGGTAAGCAAGTTCTAACCTTGGACTATTTGGGTATTGTATTGCGTAAAAATATGGTAGAGATTCTAAATACCAATTTTACAAACATTATAGAATCAATTAAAATATTGGTAAATAAATGGAACAATAACATTTTAAGACAGACTGCAGTTGATAAAATGGTCTTACTACCTAAAGTAATATATATAGCCCAGGCTCTTATATTATTACCAGAAAAAAAAGATTTCTTAAAAAAGATACATCAATATTCTTAAAGTTCTTATGGTATCCAAAGAAAAATAATGTGGCATATTCTCATCATATTAGACATTGGGGACAGGGGGGGGGGGAATTTCCAAACATTGAAACCTACATAAGGACTTCTACACTTAAAACTGTGATAGACTGGGTAAATCCCAAATATTTTTCTAATTGGAAATAGTTGCATTACATAATATTAAGGAATGAAAATGCTTTATCAACAAATCTTATAGTTACAGATAAAGATAACAGAATGTGGTACTATTTGAGTATAAATCTACAATATAATATAGCAAACCCAACCAAATTAAACCTAATAAACCACATTTTTGTTGCCTTTAGGAAATTTGTCAATATGAATATAGATATAAAACTTTGGTTTCCATTATTAACTCCATTCAGTATTGCAAGAAATTTCCCTGATAAAGTACATAGATAGATCTTTACTTCATGGGGAAATAAGAGCTTAATATGCTGGTTTCATTTTATAAAAAAAAACAAGTCTTGGAAACACAACATTTAATCTCAGCCTATGGCTTAACACCTGATGATTGGCTAATGTTGCAGAGTGTTTTAACATATTTTAAGGATCTATGTAGAATAGTAAACAATTCATCATTTAAAAATACCCCTAAATGTATTGCTTGAAATTATTTATAACAACACTAATACAAAAAAAGAGTTATCATACTTATATAATGTATTAATTGGTTATAGGACGGCTCCTAAAGTATCCTATTGGCAATATTTAATTAAAAATATACAGACTCCCCTATCAATAGAAGATAAGACAAATATCTTACTCTCAGTTAAATTAACATCTCATTCACAATATTGGAGAATATTTCAATGGAAATATCGACATAGATCCTTCTTAACACTTGAGAAAATTTCAAAGATAAACACCTCAAGTAATACTGTATGCTGGAGACACCAAGAATCAGCAAATGCAGACTGGTCCCATGTTTTTTATGACTGTGTTAGTATTAGAACATATTGGAATGAGATTAATAATTTTATACGCTCTTTATATAGATACATTTATTTTGACAAAATATCTAATTTTACTGAATGTAATCAATACTCCTCACTTGAAGAAATTGGATTTGTATTTAATATGGACTATACTTGCAATAGCTAGAAAATGTATAACCAGAAGATGGAAGTCCAACACAGTGCCTACCATGGAGGAATTTTTATGTCTATTGAAGAAGTCTGTTTTAATGGAGATCAAAACTAAACACTGACAATCCATCCCAGGCCATTAGACAATAACCCATGGAGAAAAGTTTTGACATTGATTGACACCTTGCAATTGGAATCAGACTCTTCCTGATAATTTAAATATAATGTATCAACATCATTGTTTTTATATAGATCTGTTGCTATCTTAATCTATTTGTTAGGCTAAATGTAAATATGGTATATAGTTGAATATTTATTAATTGTAAACAATCATTATTATGTTTTAATTCAAAATAAAAATTATTTGAGTAAAAAAAAGACATAAGCACATGTACATTAACAGAAAAGAAAACAAACCATACTGATGTTTTTTCATTACATGCATTATATATTATATATGTTTTCTTTCACTGTAACAACTGCCATTCAATCCAACATTACAAAAGCTGCTTAATTATTGCCTTCCTTAAACCTCACTTCACATCTGGTTACATTTTGTGCATTTTAGCTGGAACATCAACATTGTTTTAAGTTAAACAATGTGTTTGGCTTAAAGCAGCAATTATTAGCAGTTAGCAAAGTGAGTCAATAGTATGTATAGACAACAAGGAGATATTCACAATATTACTGTTTCCATTAAAAATTGTACTTCCATCATGCCAACCATAAGTTACAAATGGAGGGAATGCATTTACAACTCTGCAATTTTTTTACACATAAGCATTCAGAATCCCTGAGTTCCCTACTTCTTTCTTCGAGTGAGAAAAATAATGAAAAAGGAGATATTATCTTATCAACTTCAGAAGGAATGCCATATATGTTGTGTAATAGGAGCTTTTTCTGTTTACATCTGCAAATACAACTCAGAACAGTATTAGTAAGTTTTACAGAATTTCAGTTAGTGTCACAAGATCTTTCAGCATTGATTATAACTGCATCAATATATAAATAAGAAAATAATTAGCTGCCTTGTGCACTTCAGTTTGCAAAATACAATCTGGTATTAAAGATATGAAATACTTACTCCAGATTTTGGAATTATGCATTTCTGAACAGGAAAAAAAAGGTCCTCCTCTCTGGAAGATTGCCATAACAAAATGTTGTATGGAGTAAATCAACTTGATGGTGGGTGTGAATGACCTGAGATGTACCTCCTTGGACTACACGAAGAGAGACATGGAGGAGCTCTCGGATTATGTAGCCCAAGCCGGTATGACCCTAGCCCTGAGCAGCATCCTACCATCATCCAGAATGATACCACAGTACAAGTAGAAAATGATTGATTTCAACAACTGGCTAAGTTTCTGGTGTCCAGTATCTGTCTGCCTGGGATAACATGATTGGAAGACCTCAATGCTTTGCCAGAGATGGCCTGCATCCATCACTCCTGGGCTATCGGATACTGGCCAAGGCTCTTGCCACCCCTATAGTGCCTTTTGCAGGTGGTGTTCCAAAGACCAAAGTACCACCATAACAGCTACAAACAAATGCAATCTGAGGGTCATGCTGCTCAATGGAAGACGACTAAATCTCAAAATGCACTCACTTGAAGCACTTCTTAAAATGGAGAACATTGACATTTGTGCTATAACAGAGACCTGGTTCAAGGCAGCAGAAAGCACCCCTGCACTATGAGGCTATAACTCATTCCACACTTTTCGGCCCCAAAACTTGGACTGAAGCTCCAAAGTTGGTGGTGTTTCTATATTCATAAAGGATGCACACACCTCCAGACTGGTAGCCCAACATAACACATCAGAGATACTTCAGGTGCAGCTAACATTAGGCAAGACAGCGATTCAGGTCGTAGCTTGCTATAGGTCCTCAACCATGTTCCTGGACTCACACTCCACGTTCCTAAGCAACCTGGAGAATATTTGGGTCCAACCTAACACTCTCATACTGGGCAACTTCAACTACCCTCCATTAACTGAGAAAGCTACTCATGTACCAAAGCACTTGCACAACATTTCCTGGAATTCATTAACTCCAATGCCCTGGACCAGCTTGTACTTACCTCCACTAGAAGTAGCAACATCCTTGACCTGGTCTTTACTAACATGGGCAACCATTGCTCTACACCAATAGTCAGGTCCTCCCTGGTTAGATATGACCACAAAGTAATCACCTTGGACATACACATCTCTTCCACCCTCCCCACAAAGGTAAGTACCATGAAAAACTTCTCCAAAGCTAACTTTGAGCTCCTAAAAACAGAGGTTGCTAACTTCACGGCACCCATGCAAATGGAGAATAGTTCCATGACTGCTGAATCATACACCAATGCACTATATGAACATGTACACAAATGCATGGATCTTGCCATACCCAATAGAACCAAGACGCTCTCCTCCAAAAAAAAGGAAGCCAGTCTGGTGGTTCCCTGCCATAAACAAACTCTACAACAGAAGGAGGGAACTGATGCGGAATAAAGTGAAGTCCCAAGACTGGAAAAAACTCCCTTATCAGCCTCAACAAAAAGTTGAGATCCCTCATCAAATCCTCTAAATCTAGCTATGAAAAAAAATTGCAGCAGATAGCAAAGACAATCATTAGGCCTTCTATAGTTATGTAAAGAATTTCCACGGCAATACCCAGATTTGCACTGAGCTACTGCACAATGGTACCTCCTATAATGAGCCAACAGATATTGCCAATATACTGGCCGACAGATTCAGTGCCAACTTTACCCCTCCCCCTCAAGGCCCAATCACCATACCAGTAGATTGTTAGGCACCCAGTATTACTGCTGCACTGGTTAAAACAGCACTGTCCAAGGCCAAGAATACAGCTTCTATGGGACCTGACAATATCCCTGGCTGTGTTCTGCATGAACTACAGAGTGAACTGACACCACACCTTTGTGCCCTTTTCAATCACAGCCTCACCTCAGGCTTTGTCCCTACTGAATGGCACACTGCTACAGTCATCCCTCTCCACAAAGGAGTAGCGACTACAGATCCTGGGAACTATCGCCCCATTAGCCTGACGAGAATGATATGCAAAGCTATGGGACACATCATCATGGACCTAATAAAACAAGGATATAGGGAATCCCCAAACTCTGGATCCCACACAGTTTGGTTTTGTGAAGGGTAGATCAGGCCTGCTCAACCTGGTCAACTTCTATGAGTCAGTCACCAGAGTTGTGGATGAAGGAAAGGTGGTTTATACAGCCTACCTTGATCTGGCCAAGGCCTCTGATACCATTCCCCACTCAGGAATCATATAAAAACTGACTAAGCTAGGCATCAACTCCTATATCACTAGGTGGGTTGCAAGCTGGCTCACAGACAGAACCCACAGTGTGAAAGTAGCTGGCTCCAAGTCAGACTGCTGACCAGTCACGAGTGGAGTCCCGCAGGGTTCGGTCCTGGGTCCTCTCCTGTTTAGTATGTACTTCTCTGAAGTCCAGGCCAACATGAAGGGTCTCTGGCTGACAAAGTTTGCAGATGATTGCAAGTTGGGAGCTATTATTAACTCCCCAAGTGATGTTGACATCCTGCAGAAAGGCCTTACTGAGACCAAAGACTGGTGTCAGAATCATGGACTTAGGCTCAATGCCAAGAAATATGTCATCATCCTCTTTGGGAAAAACCCAGTTCCCGTGAATTACCACATTGCTGGTAGTCCACTGAACACAGAAGGCATTATAAGAGTTCTGGGAACACAATTTGACAGCAACCTCTGTTTTGACCACCACATTGCCACTGTGGTCAGAAAGTCCTTCTATGTGGCACATCTTATTACTAAGGGTATTGCATTCAGGAAGAAAGAGGTCATTGTCTCCCTCTACTTTTCCCTCATTAGGCCAATCATTGAGTACAATACCTCATTTGGCATGTACCTCACTAGACACCTGCAACAACTGGAGAGGCTGCAAAAGTACCTCACAAAGAGGATCCTAGGCCTTAAACACTTGTCCTATATGGACAGACTCAAAAAACTATTCTGTGTCTCATATCGCCTACTTAGAGGTGATCTCTGTTTGACTTACAAAGCCATGTCTGACCCAGATTTGTTAGAAATGCTACATCTAAAGAAATTCCAGTCCCTCCACACCATGAGCACCAGATACCTCAACCTCATTACCACAATCAACAGAACATGCTGGAGTGACAGCTTCATAACCCAGAGATTGCAATGCTATGGAATAGGCTTCCCATAAATGTCAAACAGAGCACCTCACTGGCCCTCTTCAAGAGAAATCTTGATGAGTGGATAAGAAATAAAAAATTCACCCTTGGGATCACTCCAGTTGTTCTACTCGACAGAGGAACTGGGAACTAAGGTTGGGTGGCATGGTGCCAGGGTAATCCTATGGGCTGGGCTAGTAAAGGCTCCAGGGCCATTAGCCTAGTACATACTTATGAACTTATGAACCCATGCTCATAATAAGTCAATTAAAGAAGCTCTTACTCTCATAAAATGTAGATCCAGAAAAGATAATTTAATAAGAGGAGTCTAGCTGAAGACTATCCCAATGATAATCATAACAGCATTAAGCAAGAAATGTTTAGATGAGCAGCTGGACCTACACAATGTCCACCACTGTTTGTTATTGATAGAATTTATAGGGCTTTGTGCACACCCCTTCCCATTTTACAAAATTACATTTGCAAAGATGAATGGATTCAGATAACAGCTTCTGATACCACAGTGTCCAATTCCCGGAAAAGACTTTGCAGTCTATATTAGGAAAGGAATTCAGTCTATAATATAGCCTTTAGTTAAGGTTTAGTAAGTTTAAGGATTGTGATCATTGCTATGACACACTTTTTCTGGAAGAAAGGCACAGAATTTTTCTAAGTTTTTTAAAGCCTTAAATCTTTATCATGCAGGCTGAATTTTTTATACAGCCTTGTTGGGGTCCCATTTCACCTGAAGATTTTCCACTTTTTTGTGACTGTACCACTATCTGAACTGCACTTAGGTATAATGGAAAAGATAACCTTTCCTAATTTATTGTATTAAAACTATTACCAAAGAGTGTAGCCAAAAACTGGGTTGTGTTGTGCAGTAGTTATGGTGTCAAATTCTGAAAAATAGTACTTGGAACACATCACTTCTCTCCTATAATAGGATATTCTGTGTCTAATACCACATAAATAAATACACACTTTTTAATTGTCTGTGTACTGAACTTATATTTGCTTTCATTCAAATGGCTTGACAATTCCAGCACAACCTGTTTTTTTTCATCAGATATGGAGTTTCCTCTTGTAGAAATGTACATGTCCTCTTCTCATTGCTTCCACTCTAGTGTCCAACGTTGAGAGTCTTTAAATATACAAATGTTGTATTTTCTATTCCTGGAGAAGATGCCTGAACTCTACAAATAAGATATGAAGATGCCCCTTACCTTTGTCTCACATAAGATCTGTGTGAGAAGTCCCTATTCACTTTTCCAGTCTCACCCCATACCTCTGATATTAGTGATGCCTGATCTATTATTTGATTGAGGTGTAAATGTTGCCCAGGAGGTGGTGCACTGGGTAGGCTCTGGATATTTTACAGAGTGAGATAAAATGAGGCAACATCAGAAGCTTGAATCCTGTGTAACAGTGAATCTGAAAAATAGGCTTGTCAGTTCTACTGTGTAACCATGCTACATGAGAATAGGGAGTGCAGAATCAGTCTGATTTGTTTATGAAAAGTCAGAGCCCATCTTCATATACATCTCAACTTTTCAGATTTTCATTGAATGTCCAGATCTTTGCCTCATATTTTTGGTCTGTTGCTCATACAGTATGTGGCTTTCTGCATTTAAGTCCCTAAATAATAATATACATTTGAGTTTAAGATTTCATATCCTTCAAAAAATACATGCTAATGCAAAACATGTTATTCTATCAAATTTCTGAGTTTATAAGAACAATATTTAAAAGCTGTCCCTAATTTTGAGCCTTTGTCACCCTATTATTTTTGGCTTTGTCTAGCTTTCTTGCACTTAGAGTTCGAGAGGTATGCCTGTCTATATACCTTAAAACATCTCCTTCTACAATATTGCCAATTCACTTTTCTTAACTTATTTAGGGAATCTGAATCATTAGACCCTAGCAGTCAGTTGAAGTCCTCTCCCATCAAAAACAAATTCCTTCTATCTGCAACATCACTGGCTGAAATGAGTTAGGGCCTGTTTCAGGAGAATTATATACATGCATACATATAGATAGATAGATAGATAGATAGATAGATAGATAGATAGATAGATATAATGAAGGCAGGTTCCTGTAGGCATCTTTGACTTGTGCTAAGTAATCCACATTATCAGGAAAGGTGACCAAAACTCCTTAATCCATCCAGAGAGCAACCAGGAATGCTCGCCTGAAGAATGTTACAGGATGCCAGTGCTATAACCCAACCTCCTCCACTCTTTATGGTCTGTCAGAAACAAGGTAATGTTTGTGAAGTGTTTCTTAAAGAATGTTGGTTTTCTTCACTGGGTTCTTATCCCTGTTTATATTTTTATATTATACATAACTGCGTTTATCAAGTTTCTTATAGAGAAGCAAGCTAATGCACACTGCTTTAAGATGGTGTACTGTTAAAGCTTAGCCTGGATGTTTTGCAGTGGAACATGGCACTATCAGTGATTTAGACAAAGAAATACAATGTATCAATGGAGTATTATCTATTCTAAATAAATACTTAGAGCTATATACATCAGCATATACAACAATCATGCACTTTCAAGGTCTGAGGCTGCACAAATTCCCTGTCTACACACCCAATAAGAGGCATAGGTGTTATGGCATTTATACCAACTAGTGCCTCTGCAGATACTAAAGGAAGTGATATTCCCTAACTGTAATTTTTTTTCCATCTGCAGCAGCTTCCTTATTTAAGGAATGCAAATATTCTCACAAAACTAAGCAAACAAACCACAAAAGAGTCATTCCATTACCTTATCATCTACATGAAATATGGCACTATTTCAGGCTTTCTCTTGCAGTCATCACTGGTGTCTTTTCAAACATGGTGAATCATTTTCTTTCACTTAATGACCTGAAGAACAGATTGTGAGTTATACTGCTTCGCTATTGCTTGGCTTCTGTGGACATCTGCCCCCTTTACATCCTCATAAAATTCATTATCGAATAGTAAGCGGTGAAGACTGTTGTTAGAAGTTGTGAATTATTTTAATTCTTTGGTAGTGTGCCTCTTTTTTTCTGGACTGTGACATTTGGAACTTTATGCAGTATTAGATTTTTTTCTTAATTCCAGAGTTAGTGGGGTCAGTGATGGGCATTTAAAAATTAAGTTAGAACATTTGAACATAACTGACTTGACCACAAAGCATGACTGAAATCAATTGTATTTTAGTGCATGAAGAGCAGTGATTATGCTCTGATATCTGGAAAAAGACAAATCAGTGTGTTGGACAATCTTAACAATTGTTAAGCACACCCTGTTTCAGTTGCT
This sequence comes from Protopterus annectens, assembly GCF_019279795.1. Taxonomy (NCBI): domain Eukaryota; kingdom Metazoa; phylum Chordata; order Ceratodontiformes; family Protopteridae; genus Protopterus; species Protopterus annectens. The sequence goes on from NC_056745.1 coordinate 1,261,042,230, forward strand.
AAGATTGGGTATCACACTAGGCAGTTAAATCTGCCAGTACCAACCAGTAAACAATAGTGTCAGAATAAAAAAAAAATGTATCTGTGCCTGCAGTCTATGTTGGTGATGTATCTCTGACTTTGTATGACATAAATGTGTGTACTACTGCTTTTTTGAACATTATGACTGAAAGCCAGCAAAATGCTTAGTGCTTTTTTTTTAATTTCTGTAACTAGTAGTACATAGAGCAGATAAAGCTCCGTGCACTATGAAGACCTATGACTGGGTCTCCAGTCATAACCCAGTATTAAGTATTCTTGACATGAATGCAAAATACATAATTTTGTGATACTGCCGTTTTGCAGGGAAATGTAAAACATGAACAGTTTTAAAGCAATCTGTGTATACTGTGGGCAGCCCCAGTCAGTGCTTTTATTTTAAGAAGTCTTTGTTCTGTTCCCTATTAGCAGTAGAGAGGGGGCATGTCACTTCAGAGCTGGGATATCCTGTTTTAAACCTCTAGGTCTTTGCTGGCCAGGAGGCTAATTTGTTTATCTGAGTTTTATTTCCATTTGGTGCATTATATCAGAGCTGTGACTCTGTTAGCAATGATGCCAATGTTTCCAGAAACTTTTGTATATCCAGATCAATCCAGTGCTAGATAAGTGCCCGAAAATGCTGTTTTACATTGTATCTCTAATATTTAAAGTTCTTTTGTTGACTTGTGCTGTTTTTGAAGAAGATGTTCATAGGTTCATACTAGGCTATCTGCCCTAGGGCATTTATAAGCCTAGCCAGAGTGTGTATGGCTTTCGCCACCCATTTTAAATTAATTTTGCTATGCCCTTTTTCGAGGTTAGTATACTGTGCCTCTGTCTAACAGTGACACAGAAGTGATACCCGGGGTAAACCTATGATCTTCCATCCACTCATCAAGATTCCTCTCGAAGAGAGTCAATGAGGGACTCTGCCTAACCTGGACTGGGATTTTATTCCAGAGTGAAGGGAGCCTCTGGGTTATGAATCTGTCCCTCCAGCATGTCCTATTTATTTCAGTGCTGAGGTTTAAGTCCCTCGAGCGCGTAGCTCGATGGGATTTGGATTTTCTGAGGTGCAGCATGTCCATTAATTCCGGGTTGGACATGGCTTTATACGTCAGGCACAGATCGCCTCTGAGCAGGCGGTATGCCACTGAGTAGAGCTGGAGTTTCTTTAACTGGGCAGCATACAGCATCTGTTTGAGCCCTTGATCCTCTTGGTGAGGTACTTTTGGGTCTTTCCAGTTGCTGCAGGTGTCTGGTAAGGTACATCCCAAAAGGGGCATTGTACTCAATTATGGGCCTGATGAGGGATGAGTAAAGAGGCACGATGACCTCCCTGATCTAGATGTGAATCCCTTCATGATTAGGTGGGCTATATAAAATGTTTTTCTAACCACTTTGGCCATGTGGTTGTCAAATGAGAGATTGCTATCAACTTGGGTCCCCAGGTCCCTAATGACTTCTTCTGTACTTAATGGATTACCACCTATGTGGTAATTTGTGGGCACTTTGTTTTTGCCAAAGGGGATGAGTATATACTTTTTGGCATTTAGCTTGAGGCCATGGCTCTGGCACCAGTTGTCTGTTTCTATGAGGCCCTTTTGGAGGATGCTTGTGTCGGCTGGAGAGTCTATTATGGCCCAGTTTGCAGTCATCTGCGAACTTGGTCAGCCACAGTCCTTCCATGTTGGCCTGTACCTCCGAGAAATATATACCAAACAAGAGAGGTCCCAAGACTGAGCCTTGTGGGACGCCACTTGTAACTGGTTTGGAGTCTGACATGGCTCCAGCTATTCTAACCATGTGGGTTCTGTCCTTGAGCCAGTTTGCAACCCATCTAGTGACATAGGGGTTTATATTTAAGCTGGTGAGCTTATCTATAATGCCAGTGGGGTATTGTATCGAAGACTTTTGCGAGGTCCAGGTAGGCTGTGTGGACCACCTTCCCCTTGTCAATGGCCTTGGTGACTGTTTCAAAGAAATCAACCAGGTTTAAGAGGCAGGATCTGCCCTTAACAAAGCCGAACTGGGTAGGATCCAGTGTCTGTAGGTCCCCAATATCTTTATTTATAAGGTCCATGATGATCCTTTCCATAGCTTTGCAGACCAAGCTAGTGAGACTTATGGGGCGATAGTTTCCAGGATCCGTTGAGGCACCACCTTTGTGGAGAGGGACCACTGTTGCTGTCGCCACTCTTTGGGTTCATATCCTGTAGTAAGGCTGAGATTGAACAGTAGTTTTAGGTTTGGGTTTAGCTCTTCTTGGAGTTCATGTAGGACGCAGCCCGGGACACCGTCTGGTCCCATTGATGCTGTGTTTCTTGCTTTGGAGAGGGCAGCTCTTACCTGAGCATCTGAGATGTCAGGCCGGCAGCACTCTGCTGGGATAGATATTAGCCCTTTTGGTGGGCGGGGTGGCCTCTGCGCTGTACCTGTCAGCTACGATGTTGGCAATGTCTGTGGGTTCGGTGTATTTTTGTCATTTTGGACTAATTCTGAGCATATCTGGGAATTCCCACCCAGGTTCCTAACATAACTAAAGAAAGCCTTGTGATTATCCTTAGTGTCCTGTGCAATTTTTCTCTCGAAGCTGGCCTTAGACGATTTTATGAGTGCCCATAGTTTTTTGCTAATACTGATCAGAGATGCCTTCCCTTTTTGGGATTTTGCTCTATCATGTAGTAGCTTCCTCCTTCTATTGTATAGTTTGTTTATGGCTGGGGTCCACCAGACAGGACGTCTGCCTTTGGAGGATTGGGTCTTGGCTTTATTTGGGATTGCATGATCCATGCATTCCTGAAGGTGTTCATAGAATGCATTTATAAAGGATTTTGTGGTGTGGGCCGTATTATCCACAGGCCCGGGGGCTTTGAGGAGTGTGAAATTTGCTTTAGAGAAGTTTTTCACTGTGGTTTTCTGGGCATGGGGTGGGGTTGGGATGTGACTATCCAGTGAGATTAGTTTATGGTCTGATCTTACCAGTGAGGGATACACTTCTGGTCTGGAGCATATAGTCCCCATGTTGGTGATGATCAGGTCCAGTATGTTTTCCCCTCTTGTGGGAGTGGTAACATGTTGTTCCATAGCATTTGAGTTTATAAATTCTAGGAACCTTTGGGCTAGGGTGTTGGAGCTAGAGTAATGCTCCCAGTCTATGGTTGGGTAGTTGAAGTCACCCAATATAATGGTGTTTGGAGAGACCTTCATATTTTCCAGTGTTCTCAGGAAGGCCGAGTGGGGTTCCTGGGTTTGGGAGGGTGGTCTGTAGCAGGCTATAAACTGGAAGGCAGTTTTACCCACTGTTAGTTGCACATGGATAGTCTCTGATGCTTCGTGCTGTGCCACCAACCTGGAGGTGTGGGTATCTTTGACGAATATTGATACTCCCCCTCCTTTTGTGGTTCGGTCCAAGTTTTGGGGCCGAAAAGCATGGTATGAGGTATAACCTGGTAGTGCTGGGGTGCTCTCGAGAGCCTTGAACCAGGTTTCTGTTACTGCACAGATATCAATGTTCTCCATGCTAAGGAGAGTTTCAAGTGCGTGCATCTTGAGGTTTAGACTTCTGGCGTTGAGTAGCATTACTCTTAGTTTCTTATAGTTTTTAGTTTCTTCTTTCTTGTAAAAGCACAACTTATGCGTGTAAGTAGAATGAATACTACTGAAATGATTTTTTTGAAACAGATGGATGAAACGTACAAGGAATTTATTGAGAGTGGATACTCTAAGTCATTGTTAACTGATATAAGGAAGGAAATAGAAACCAACAGGAGCTCACTTTATAAGCCTACCTTCAGTTGCAATTTTGATGATACCCCACCATCTATTACATCTAAAGATGAGAAATTAAGGTTCATTACCTCTTATACCTCAAGATCACATATAGTTAAGAATATTATAAGTAAATATTGGAAAGTACTTCTTGCACAGGATGACATTGCTGCATTGGTAGGCATGAGACCATCTTTTGCTTATAGGAACAAAAGATCTTTAAAAAGTTTGTTATGTTACAAAGATTTTAACATCAATACTATTAAGCAGTCTATAGGGGCTAAAACTGGTACCTTTTGTTGTCATAATTGCAGTTGTTGCAATGATATAATTTCTTCCAATAGTATGGAACTGGGTTCTAATAGTATGTTCCAACATCCAGTATCCAAAAGAATATTTGTATTTCATGATTTGGCAACGTGTATATCTAATAATGTGGTATACCTAGCAACATGCTGCCTGTACTTGTTTCTATGTCGGGAAAACAACACGTAAACTGAAAGACCGTATTATAGAACATAAGTCAGAAATCAGGAGAGGATGTGAAAATAATGCCTTGGGTAAACACATTAGGACACTAGGTGAGAACCATAAGTTTAAGTTTAGAGTTTTAGATATGGTACAGAAACCCTTTAGAGGTGGGGATATAAATAATCTGTTAGAAACAAAGGAATATGAATGGATAATACGTCTTATGGCTGATGTATATCCAGGTTTGAACACAGCTGTTTCTTTAAAACCAATATTGGTTAAAATACAACAAACAAAACTGAAGTGAAGATGATGCTCATATTTTCATTTCTATATAAGAATTTTCACATTTTTATATGTATTTATATGTACCTTTATATGTATTAAATATTGACCCTTTTAATTGAATTTTTGGTCATATGATCCTGGCTGGGTCATGTGATGTCTTTTGGGTGTATTTAAGTGAACTTTTAATGAACCTTATGTTAATCATTGAGGAAGGGTGTGTCAAAGCTCTGTGTTTTATAAAGGTGTTTTATTCAACTGTCGTTTGTCTTTCTTGAACATTGGGTGCTGAACAGCTGTTGTTTGTGTTATTATTTGCTGCTGGATAGTTGGATTTTGTCTAAGCCTATTGCAGCCTAATGGAATCTTTAAATCGCTTAAAGTTCCAGTTCGAAGAGAAGTGAATCCTTTACTACAGGTTTTTCCTGAAGTATTACCTGCTGGTGACAAAGCAATGCCTACACCAAATGTGGATTTAATAGAGTATGAACGCAAGTTACAAACCTTGGAAAGGAAGGTGGGTGCATATAAACGCCTTCAGTGGCAACGTTTTAGTTTTTCTGCTTATATTGAGAAAGGCGTGGTGCCTCGTGGACTCAGGGTATTAAAAATGCCCTCCTATGGTAACACCTACCCTGACTTACTTAAGCAATGGCAGTGTTTAAATCTCAAATTAAGCCATGATTACATGGTCTTAATGAACAATCACTTCCAGGGTGTAGAACTTGAACTAAAAAATGAGATAATCTCTATGGAAGATGATTTGTTTGCTTTGCCTTGTTTTGAGAATATGCTTTCATCTTACCAATCCATGATAGATAGACTATCAGCTCTAGATGATAGACTGGAAGCAGTTAAAACGTAAATTAATCAGAGACATAAAGGATTTTCAATGTGGTAATATCTTCTCCTGGCCTAGGAATGAACCTTTGTGATTTCTACAAATAAATCTGGTGGCATAAATTCCAAGAAGTCTGTGAATTTGCTTGATACTCTGGATGTGTTCTGTGAGAAGAGTACTGCCACTTTAAATGTTGGCGCTCATATGGAGCACTCCGAAAATCGTCGTGATGACATCATATGAACGGCACATGCCTCCGAGCCTGAGGATGTGCCAGAAAGATGTGTGAGAGACAGCAGACCTGAAAACGCGTCTGCAAATGGACTAACTACAGAGAATGACTCAAATGCTGCTGAAGGTGCAAGAAAGTTGAATCAAAGTACTTTGAGCTTTTTCAATAAGCCTTTTCAGTTGCAGCAGGCAGAACGAGTGAAGGAGCGTGCTACTGGGTCTAGGTCTAGATCCAGAGGGAGGGCGACAACGAGAGCGTTTCCGTTGACGAATATGGACAACAAGAGAAAGAATTCAAGTCCTTTAAAACAAGTGAAATTAGCCAAGAGATAAGGGCAGGTATATTGAATCTATCTTCCATTAAGCTAACCTCTGAACATTGTTCTGTGTTGAAAAAAGGACTGGGGTTCATTCCTACTTGTGGGGATGATATTGTAAATGTTCTTACTGATTTGAAAATGTTTACCAGATCTGTAAGCTTGAAATTGATTTTTAAAAATGAATCACATGAAATGAATGTCTGTAAACGAAGTACTTTTATACCTAATAATATACCAATTTTGACTGCCTTTAATGATCTATGTGAACATGAGTTGAGACAGGCCTTTGCTAACAAGAATAATGTTAAGAATTTCAACCTTACATATTTAGAGTTCCTGGCTTTAAATGACTTGAAAAATAACTCTAATATTATAATTAAACAAGCAGATAAGGGTGGCATGGTTGTGATTATGGACAAACACAAGTATTTTGATTCTGTTTTAAGTTTGTTGAAGGATGTTACAGCATTCAAAAGTATATCATACTCAGAAGTAAAGAAATGTATATCTTACATAAATATGTGTATTTATGACTTGCAGTTATCTTGTGATATTTCAATAGATTTATTTCATTTTTACTGTGTCATGTCCAGTCATACCTCAATTATATGGCATACCCAAAGTCCATAAATCTAGAGACAATCCACCAATGAGACCAATAGTCTCTGGCAATGGCTGGGCTACTGAGCCTATTTCTATATTTGCAAAACAATTGGGTCCCTTGTTGTCCCATTGCCATGCCGTCTTGAGAGATTCAGTTGACTTCTTGAAAAAATTGAAGTGTTGGCATATGAAAGCTACTAACTTTGATATAACCTATGGGCCTATATATCTGGTAGTTATGGATATAACTTCTCTATTTACTGTTATTCCGAATGACTTAGGCCTTGACTCTATACGTCAATTCTTAACACGTTGTTCAAATTTTACAACTAGGCATATTGAGAACATATGTATGTTGCTTGATGTGGTTTTACGTAATAATGTGTTTATTTTCAATGAAGAATACTACTTGCAGTTAACAGGCATAGCAATGGGCACTGCCGTAGCAAATACCTATGCTAACTTAGTGTTGCATGAATGGGAGAGAATACATATTTTTGATGGGGTGAAATATATAAATGAGAAGGTTAGGCTTTACCAGAGATTTGTGGACGATTGTTTTTTTGTATGGAGAGGTTCCTTGACTGAACTCACAGAATTTGTTGACCATCTTAATGATACTACTAATTTTTTAAGGTTCAAAATGGAATGTTCTAACGTTGATATAAATTTTCTAGATGTTAATTTAACAATAGAAGGTGATAACATAATAACCTCAATACATAAAAAAGAAGTATCATGTGGTAGATATTTACATGCATCTAGTATGCATGCTTCTCATGTGTTCCAGGGTATTGTAAAAGCACAACTTATGCGTAAGTAGAATGAATACTACTGAAATGATTTTTTTGAAACAGATGGATGAAACGTACAAGGAATTTATTGAGAGTGGATACTCTAAGTCATTGTTAACTGATATAAGGAAGGAAATAGAAACCAACAGGAGCTCACTTTATAAGCCTACCTTCAGTTGCAATTTTGATGATACCCCACCATCTATTACATCTAAAGATGAGAAATTAAGGTTCATTACCTCTTATACCTCAAGATCACATATAGTTAAGAATATTATAAGTAAATATTGGAAAGTACTTCTTGCACAGGATGACATTGCTGCATTGGTAGGCACGAGACCATCTTTTGCTTATAGGAACAAAAGATCTTCAAAAAGTTTGTTATGTTACAAAGATTTTAACATCAATACTATTAAGCAGTCTATAGGGCTAAAACTGGTACCTTTTGTTGTCATAATTGCAGTTGTTGCAATGATATAATTTCTTCCAATAGTATGGAACTGGGTTCTAATAGTATGTTCCAACATCCAGTATCCAAAAGAATATTTGTATTTCATGATTTGGCAACGTGTATATCTAATAATGTGGTATACCTAGCAACATGCGTTGCCTGTACTTGTTTCTATGTCGGGAAAACAACACGTAAACTGAAAGACCGTATTATAGAACATAAGTCAGAAATCAGGAGAGGATGTGAAAATAATGCCTTGGGTAAACACATTAGGACACTAGGTGAGAACCATAAGTTTAAGTTTAGAGTTTTAGATATGGTACAGAAACCCTTTAGAGGTGGGGATATAAATAATCTGTTAGAAACAAAGGAATATGAATGGATAATACGTCTTATGGCTGATGTATATCCAGGTTTGAACACAGCTGTTTCTTTAAAACCAATATTGGTTAAAATACAACAAACAAAACTGAAGTGAAGATGATGCTCATATTTTCATTTCTATATAAGAATTTTCACATTTTTTATATGTATTTATATGTACCTTTATATGTATTAAATATTGACCCTTTTTAATTGAATTTTTGGTCATATGATCCTGGCTGCGGGTCATGTGATGTCTTTTTGGGTGTATTTAAGTGAACTTTTTAATGAACCTTATGTTAATCATTGAGGAAGGGTGTGTCCCGAAAGCTCTGTGTTTTATAAAGGTGTTTTATTCAACTGTCGTTTGTCTTTCTTGAACATTTATAAGCCTAGCCAGAGTGTGTATGGCTTTCGCCACCCATTTTAAATTAATTTTGCTATGCCCTTTTTCGAGGTTAGTATACTGTGCCTCTGTCTAACAGTGACACAGAAGTGATACCCGGGGTAAACCTATGATCTTCCATCCACTCATCAAGATTCCTCTCGAAGAGAGTCAATGAGGGACTCTGCCTAACCTGGACTGGGATTTTATTCCAGAGTGAAGGGAGCCTCTGGGTTATGAATCTGTCCCTCCAGCATGTCCTATTTATTTCAGTGCTGAGGTTTAAGTCCCTCGAGCGCGTAGCTCGATGGGATTTGGATTTTCTGAGGTGCAGCATGTCCATTAATTCCGGGTTGGACATGGCTTTATACGTCAGGCACAGATCGCCTCTGAGCAGGCGGTATGCCACTGAGTAGAGCTGGAGTTTCTTTAACTGGGCAGCATACAGCATCTGTTTGAGCCCTTGATCCTCTTGGTGAGGTACTTTTTGGGTCTTTCCAGTTGCTGCAGGTGTCTGGTAAGGTACATCCCAAAAGGGGCATTGTACTCAATTATGGGCCTGATGAGGGATGAGTAAAGAGGCACGATGACCTCCCCTGATCTAGATGTGAATCCCTTCATGATTAGGTGGGCTATATAAAATGTTTTTCTAACCACTTTGGCCATGTGGTTGTCAAATGAGAGATTGCTATCAACTTGGGTCCCCAGGTCCCTAATGACTTCTTCTGTACTTAATGGATTACCACCTATGTGGTAATTTGTGGGCACTTTGTTTTTGCCAAAGGGGATGAGTATATACTTTTTGGCATTTAGCTTGAGGCCATGGCTCTGGCACCAGTTGTCTGTTTCTATGAGGCCCTTTTGGAGGATGCTTGTGTCGGCTGGAGAGTCTATTATGGCGCCCAGTTTGCAGTCATCTGCGAACTTGGTCAGCCACAGTCCTTCCATGTTGGCCTGTACCTCCGAGAAATATATACCAAACAAGAGAGGTCCCAAGACTGAGCCTTGTGGGACGCCACTTGTAACTGGTTTGGAGTCTGACATGGCTCCAGCTATTCTAACCATGTGGGTTCTGTCCTTGAGCCAGTTTGCAACCCATCTAGTGACATAGGGTTTATATTTAAGCTGGTGAGCTTATCTATAATGCCCGAGTGGGGTATTGTATCGAAGACTTTTGCGAGGTCCAGGTAGGCTGTGTGGACCACCTTCCCCTTGTCAATGGCCTTGGTGACTGTTTCAAAGAAATCAACCAGGTTTAAGAGGCAGGATCTGCCCTTAACAAAGCCGAACTGGGTAGGATCCAGTGTCTGTAGGTCCCCAATATCTTTATTTATAAGGTCCATGATGATCCTTTCCATAGCTTTGCAGACCAAGCTAGTGAGACTTATGGGGCGATAGTTTCCAGGATCCGTTGAGGCACCACCTTTGTGGAGAGGGACCACTGTTGCTGTACGCCACTCTTTGGGTTCATATCCTGTAGTAAGGCTGAGATTGAACAGTAGTTTTAGGTTTGGGTTTAGCTCTTCTTGGAGTTCATGTAGGACGCAGCCCGGGACACCGCCTGGTCCCATTGATGCTGTGTTTCTTGCTTTGGAGAGGGCAGCTCTTACCTGAGCATCTGAGATGTCAGGGGGGCAGCACTCAGCTGGGATAGATATTTGCCCTATAGGTGGGGGGGAGACGCTTTGCTGAACCTGTCAGCTAGGATGTTGGCAATGTCTGTGGGTTCGGTGTATTTTTTGTCATTTTGGACTAATTCTGAGCATATCTGGGAATTCCCACCCAGGTTCCTAACATAACTAAAGAAAGCCTTGTGATTATCCTTAGTGTCCTGTGCAATTTTTCTCTCGAAGCTGGCCTTAGACGATTTTATGAGTGCCCATAGTTTTTTGCTAATACTGATCAGAGATGCCTTCCCTTTTTGGGATTTTGCTCTATCATGTAGTAGCTTCCTCCTTCTATTGTATAGTTTGTTTATGGCTGGGGTCCACCAGACAGGACGCCTGCCTTTGGAGGATTGGGTCTTGGCTTTATTTGGGATTGATGATCCATGCATTCCTGAAGGTGTTCATAGAATGCATTTATAAAGGATTTTGTGGTGTGGGCCGTATTATCCACAGGCCCGGGGGCTTTGAGGAGTGTGAAATTTGCTTTAGAGAAGTTTTTCACTGTGGTTTTCTGGGCATGGGGTGGGGTTGGGATGTGACTATCCAGTGAGATTAGTTTATGGTCTGATCTTACCAGTGAGGGATACACTTCTGGTCTGGAGCATATAGTCCCCATGTTGGTGATGATCAGGTCCAGTATGTTTTCCCTCTTGTGGGAGTGGTAACATGTTGTTCCATAGCATTTGAGTTTATAAATTCTAGGAACCTTTGGGCTAGGGTGTTGGAGCTAGAGTAATGCTCCCAGTCTATGGTTGGGTAGTTGAAGTCACCCAATATAATGGTGTTTGGAGAGACCTTCATATTTTCCAGTGTTCTCAGGAAGGCCGAGTGGGGTTCCTGGGTTTGGGAGGGTGGTCTGTAGCAGGCTATAAACTGGAAGGCAGTTTTACCCACTGTTAGTTGCACATGGATAGTCTCTGATGCTTCGTGCTGTGCCACCAACCTGGAGGTGTGGGTATCTTTGACGAATATTGATACTCCCCTCCTTTGTGGTTCGGTCCAAGTTTTGGGGCCGAAAAGCATGGTATGAGGTATAACCTGGTAGTGCTGGGGTGCTCTCGAGAGCCTTGAACCAGGTTTCTGTTACTGCACAGATATCAATGTTCTCCATGCTAAGGAGAGTTTCAAGTGCGTGCATCTTGAGGTTTAGACTTCTGGCGTTGAGTAGCATTACTCTTAGTTTCTTATTACTTGTGATACCTATGGAGGTGGGTTTGTCTTTTGAGCCTTGCCTAAAAAAGGCACTATGGGGGTAGCAAGAGCCTTTGCAAATATCCGAAAGCCCAGGGGTGACAGGTGCAAGCCGTCCCTAGTGAAGCATCGTGGCTTGTCAAGCATGTCATCCCAGGCTGACAGGCATTGGATCCCCTTTGAATGACACCAATACTTAAGCCAATTGTTGAAATTGATAATCTTGTCTTCATACTGTGGCATCATTCTTGGTGAGGGTAAGATGCTACTCAAGGTCAGGGTCATACCGGCCTGGGCTACATGTTCAGAGAGCTCCTCTATGTCTCTTTTCATGTAGTCCAGGGAGGTACATCTCAGGTCATTCACACCAGCATGGACAATGACTGAGTCATATTTGTACTTGCCTTGGAGTGACCTGAGTGCTTGTGTTATGTGGCGGATCCTAGCGCCCGATAGGCAGCTCACCGTGACCTTCTCCTTGTTCAGCCTGGTGAGCGGGACGTCAGTGTGCCTGATGATAGAGTCACCTATTGCAAGTGTATCAGGTGTGTTGTTTAGCCTTAAGGGCTGTGACTGTTTGACACACTGGCTTTGTGAGCTATGTGTTGCACGTGTTTTGTTTTGGGGTAGCGGTTGCTTGGGTGTCTGCTTTGGAGGTCTCTGCTGCTTAGGCAGATTTTTATTTAGAGCCTCCAAGTATGTTTTTGTGCGTTTATGTGTTTGGTTTGCTGTCGTGGTAGGTTTATGTGAGACTGGAATTATAGTGAGTGTGGTTTCCTTCTCCTACTGACTGGTTATGCCAGTACTGAGTTGAGAGAGCTTAGCCTCCAGTTTGGCTATATGGTTGCATCTCTCACATGTGTTGGAATTTGTTGGGAGGAGGAAAGGGTTGTCTGTGTACATTAGGCAGTTGTAACATTGTCTCAAGATTCCCAGGTTCACCAGCTGGACCGGAGAGGAGATTGACAACTGACCTTTGGACATGCTAGAATAGTATTGGGAATTCCTTTATAATTGAAAAAAAGGGCCAATGGGGAACAAGTTACTCAAGGGGAGTTTGTGAGGGTGTAGTGCTTTTAATTTTTTAGTGCTGATTTATATAATTGCTTTAGTGAGCAAGTGCTAGGCTTTAGCGTAGGAATAGGGTGTTTATTATGAGAACTAGATCAGTTCCAAGGCTCAAACCCAAATAAGCGGTGCTGCTCGATGCCACGCTATGCACAAAATCACGCAAAAACGCGCTACAGCGGGTTTTATACAGGCGGACTTGAAAGAGCTAGAAATTGGCCCAAAACAGCCAACAGACTACCAGATTCCTGCTCTGGGAACACTCCTCCAGGGACAGATAGGCTACTCCAAGCTCCCCACTGCCACTGGTGAACAAAGAAGCCTCCCTCTATCCAAGAAAGGAAATGGCAACACAGGAACTTTCCAAAAGTCCAGAATACAGCAAAGCCTGTATTTGGACTACTCTAGGTCAGGAAAGATGGGAAACAAGGATAACTTTTTTTTTTTTCTTTTTTGCAACAAACAGCAGGAAATTGTAATAAATATGTAACACAGGCTAGCGCACTTGAGTGTGTAGCCTCAACAAGTAAATGCAACAAACAGGACAAACTTTAAAAGTGCAGGTGCAAAAACAACTTTAGACAGTTTAAAACAGTTCAAGAAGCAGAAATATTTGAAGTTTAGCTAGATCGGACAGTCGCCCAGGTAGTAGCAGGAAAAAACACTTTTATCAGGTTAGCAGTCGCTCTTTTAGCCTCTCTGCTGCTAGCACCACTCTACAGGACCACGAGGAGCTTGGCTGAGTAGTAACAAGCGCAAAAACCTCGCCAAAGTGGGTTTTATACAGGGGGATTTGAAAGAGCTAGAAATTGGCCCAAAATGGCCAATAGACTACCAGATTCTTGTGCTGGGAACACTTCTCCAGGGATAGATAGGCTGCTCCAAGCTCCCCACTGCCACTGGTGAACAAAGAAGCCTCCCTTAATCCAAGAAAGGAAATGGCAACACAGGAACTTTCCAAAAGTCCAGAATACAGCAAAGCCTGTATTTGGACTACTCTAGGTCAGGAAAGATGGGAAACAAGGATAACTTTTTTTTTTTTTTTCTTTTTTGCAACAAACAGCAAGAAATTGTAATAAATATGTAACACAGGCTAGCACACTTGAGTGTGTAGCCTCAACAAGTAAATGCAACAAACAGGACAAACTTTAAAAGTGCAGGTGCAAAAACAACTTTAGACAGTTTAAAACAGTTCAAGAAGCAGAAATATTTGAAGTTTAGCTAGATCGGACAGTCGCCTAGGTAGTAGCAGGAAAAAACACTTTTATCAGGTTAGCAGTCGCTCTTTTAGCCTCTCTGCTGCTAGCACCACTCTACAGGACCACGAGGAGCTTGGCTGAGTAGTAACAAGCGCAAAAACCTCGCCAAAGTGGGTTTTATACAGGGGGATTTGAAAGAGCTAGAAATTGGCCCAAAATGGCCAATAGACTACCAGATTCTTGTGCTGGGAACACTTCTCCAGGGATAGATAGGCTGCTCCAAGCTCCCCACTGCCACTGGTGAACAAAGAAGCCTCCCTTAATCCAAGAAAGGAAATGGCAACACAGGAACTTTCCAAAAGTCCGGAATACAGCAAAACCTGTATTTGGACTACTCTAGGTTAGGAAAGACGGGAAACAAGGATAATTTATTGTTTTTTTTTTTTTTTTTGCAACAAACAGCAGGAAAATGCAATAAATATTTAACACAGGCTAGCACACTTGAGTGTGTAGCCTCAACATGTAAATGCAACAAACAGGACAAACTTTAAAAGTGCAGGTGCAAAAACAACTTTAAACAGTTTAAAACAGTTCAAGAAGCAGAAATACTTGCAGTTTAGCTAGATCGGACAGTCGCCCAGATAGTAGCAGGAAAAAAACACTTTTATCAGGTTAGCAGTCGCTCTTTTGGCCTCTCTGCTGCTAGCACCACGCTACCGGACCAAAAGGAACTTGGAGAGTAGTAACAAGCACAAAAACCTCGCCAAAGCGGGTTTTATACAGGGGGACATGAAAGAGCTAGAAATTGGCCCAAAATGGCCAATAGACTACCAGATTCTTGTGCTGGGAACACTCCTCCAGGGATAGATAGGCTGCTCTAAGTTCCCCACTGCCACTGGTGAACAAAGAAACCTCCCTCTATCCAAGAAAGGAAATGGGGAACACAGGAACTTTCCAAAAGTCCAGAATACAGCAAAGCCTGTATTTGGACTACTCTAGGTCAGGAAAGACGGGAAACAAGGATAATTTTTTTTTTCAACAAATAGCAGGAAAATGCAGTAAATATGTAACACAGGCTAGCGTACTTGAGTGTGTAGCCTCAACAGGTAAATGCAAAAAACAGGACAAACTTTAAATTACAAGCGCAAAGTGCGCTAAAGCTGGCTTTAAAGCAGGGGGTTAGAAAGAGATAGGAAATGGCCCAAAACGGCCCATAAGCTACAGGTAACTGGGCTGGAACCACTCCTCAAGGGACAGATAGGCTGCTCAGAGCTCCCCACTCTCACTGGTGAACAAAGAAGCTTCTCCCTATCCAAATAAGGGTATGAGCAACACAGGAACTATGACACAAAACGGCCCATAAGCTACAGGTCACTGGGCTGGAACCACTCCTCAAGGGACAGATAGGCTGCTCAGAGCTCCCCAGTCTCACTGGTGAACAAAGAAGCTTCCTTCTATCCAAATAAGGATATGGGCAACACAGGAACTATGACACAGACCAGAGATCAGCAATACCTGAAGACTGGACTATTCTAGTTCAGTAAAGGCAGGAAACAAGGATTTTTTTTTTTTACAAAGTAGCAGAAATTAGGTACAGAAACACAGTAAATGCTTTAATTCGGCTAGCGCACTTGAGTGTGTAGCCTACCAATTAAACTAAGCAAAAACAAACTTTAAAAGTGCAAAAAAAACCTCAGAAATACAGGCAGGAATGCAATAAAACAACTTTACAGAGCTTATTTAGTAAAAGAAACAGGAAAGTCTATATATACAGAAAAGCAGCTAAAACACACAAACACTTCAGATGCAGTGTAACCTAGAGCACTTGAGTTGTAGCAATATTAAGGCTATTACAGTTATAATAAATGCTCTGAAATATACTGTATATTTCCAAAATGTTTGAGAAGCACAGTCAGAACACAAGGAGGTTCAGGCGAAAGAAAAAAAAAAGTTTTGTTTTACTTTTTGAAAGGGAAAAAGGAGGAACAGAAGGCCTTATCAAATGTTCTCTCTGTATTAGGCAGAATGAGCTAATGACACTAGACTGGGAGGAGTGTCACAGTAGGGGCGGGCAACTGTAAAGCCACCAAGTATAAGAGCAAGACACCAATAGGGAGGGAGGGTGAGAATAGCCTACAGACAGCAAGCACTAGAGACACAAATGAAAGTTTTTAAACAGATAAGGATTTGTAAAGATACAGAATAGACAAAGTGCTATATATATATTAAATTTTAAACTCAGTAATCTGTAAAAATAATCAAAAAAAAAAATCAAGATACTTATATTTTCAGCTCAGTTGCGGTCAACAACTAATCCAGTCTGCACTGTGTGTAAAGACCTTAAACCTGCTTTTTAGCTATTATTGTTGACATATTGCTAGTGTTTGAATAAAAAAGAAGTACAATGGTTCCACACAGCACACCTTTAATTCCAGATAGACAGGGTAAGCACCTTCACGGATACTCTCTGCTTTTTCAGACCATATACTATATATATATATATATATATATATATATATATATATATATATATATATATATTATATAATATATAATCCAGACCCAGCCAGAACTACACATTTACTGTATATTTACTGCCATGTACTGAACTGCCCTTTATCAGAAATTCTGTTAGTGCTATATCATTAATCTGTATTAGCTACTGTGACATTGTTCTTTGTTTGAAATTATCAGTGCCCTGGACTGTTGTACTGACCATTTTTTTGATGTCCTATATTTTCTGATTGATTTCTAGTCTTAATCTATTGCTTCTGCACTCTGGGTTGCCCTAGACAATGTTTTTATATTAGGAAGTCCTTGGTCTGCTCTCAAGTAGCAGCAGAGTTGGACCAGCTCATGTCTGAGCTGGTAATCACTATTTGAATCTTCCAAGTGCCTGCTTGTTATTGGCCAGAGGGTTAGTTTGTTTGTTTGAGCAATGTTACTGCCTGTATATATTTGTTTCTTTTGGCCAATGCTGCTCATAATGCATTGGCAGTTGACTTTATCCTGTGTGGATGCAGACACCTACAAATGAACATTTTCCTATAAATCATAAAAAACTCTATATAGACCAAGAAACCTTGGACTGTTTGGAAAAAGAAGCAACTGAGGAAATCCAAAAATATAAAGAACAAAATCTAGAGACTTTTAAAAGGTATAAAAAAGAAATATAGATATGCAAAAGAAAGAGAGATTTAATATGGTGCAATATGTATACAAAGGAAAAAGCCAAATTAATCAACATTAAAAAGGCAGCCCCAAAGATATTCGAAGAGAAATACAGGTAAAGGCATCCAGATATGGAGAATTTCACCAAAAAAAAAAAAGAAAAAATACATAAGATCACAAAGAGGGAACACAGAACAGTAATGAGTAAAGTAGAAGTTAAAAAAAATGTTGAACTTATGGAATATTTGCAAAGTGGATGATTTAGTGTTGAAAGTTTAACACAGGTTATATCACCGCATGATAGAACAATGAGTCCCCTAAGTAAAAAGTCATCTGATAAGAAATATGGACATGGGAAAGAAAAGGAGATTTTATATTGTGCAATATTTATGCAAATGAGAAAGCAAAACTAATCAATACAAAAAAGCAGCTTCAAAAATATTTGAAGAGAAATACAGGCAAAAGCATCCAGACATGGAAAATTTTACAATAGAAAAAAAAAAAAGAAAACAGAGGAAGAATATAAAAGAGGATTAGTAATGGAGAAGTTAAAGAAATAGAAAATGAGGTTATGGATTACCTGTGAAGTGAAGGATTTAGTGTAGAAAAGTTAACTTAGATAACATCACAGCAGGATAGAGAAATGGAGCCCAAATTAAGGAAAACACAGTGGAGCAGGAGACATCTGATCAGTTGCCATATGAAGACACTTTTGAGCTTTCCATAGGAAGCCTGTACAAATATTCACTTGGAGTTGGACAGCAAGGGAAGGAACAAGAAACTGTGGCAACTCTGATGCAGTCAATGTTGTGGAGAAATAAGCCAGTAAGTTCCCATATAAAAGAGCCAAGGATGAAACTGAAGAGAATGTGGCCCAGGAAGATGCTCTGGAGCTGTCTACAGAATGTCCAGAGGAAATGGAGAACAAAGAATGTGCCCTCAGTTTTCTAGAAAATGATATAAGGGAAGAGTTGTTTGATTTAATAGAGATGGACAGACATATTAAGATCAATGAAAGAAATAGACTACAGAAGGTCAATAAAACCAAAAAAAAAAAAAAACATAGAAGTTTGGTAAAACAAATGAACACAATAATTAGGATTGTCTATACAGATTCATGCAACATAATAGAATTACATAGGATATATTACTGTGCAGCTAAATTAATAACAGATAAAGTCTTACCACAAGAACACAGGGTAGTAAGGGAAAGGAAGGGGAGAAATCAAATACCATGATGGAAGTATCAAATAGAGAAAATATAAGTCACTGTTAGAAGAGTATAGAAGAGGGAACAGATCAACAAAAATACTCAGAAACATAGGCGTGATAAAAGCAACAAGCAGTATTATAACAGATCAGGCTCTATTGTGCACTATCACAAATAATAAGCTAAAAATATCAGCACAGGCAGAAAAACATAGAAGATATGTAGATAAAAATAAAGGAAAGTACAAAATAAGCAATTTACTGATGACACAAAGAAAGTTTTATGGAGAACTAGGAAACAAAAGAAAAGGAACTGAAACACCACCAAAAAAGAAGACACAGATACATTTTGGAGAAATATCTATGAAGTTCCTGTAGAACATAACAAAGATATTAAATGGATTGAAGAAGTAAAAGAAAGAATAAGAAGTTCAAATATACAGAATATGAAATGGGATGAAGTAATGGCCAGAGCAATTGAAATAAAGTTAAGAAAAGCTCCTAATTGGAAAAGACCAGGTCCAGATGCAGTACCTAACTTCTGGCTAAAAGTATTAACATCTTTACATAAAGGTTTACCCATGAGTGAGCAATATTTATATGCGCATCCTGACAAGACACCAGCCTAGTTAACAACAGGAAAAACAATACTCTTACTTAAACCTGCAAGCTATCCTAAAAACTATAGACCAATAACTTGCCTTTTGATGACATATAAACTATACACTGGCACTGATGCTGACAGATTTTATAGTCATTTAGAAGAAAACTCAATCATGGCAATAGAACAAAATGGTAATAAAAAAAGTTGAGTCCCTATTATATTATCAAAAGAGCAGTTCATAGAACAGCATTTCTAATGGCATTTGGTCGAACATGACATTCGTCAAACTGCTCTTCCTGAAATCACATTATTGTAGGGGATTGGGAAATTTACCCTTTCGATAGTGCGATCTTGGAGTTGGTATATATAATTAGGGGACAGTGTGAGGGGTTCAATGAATGGCATTTCTGATGAAATGCCATTTGCTGAAACAATGGTTTGATGATATAATATAGACCCAGGAAAGTCATAGAGAACAAAGGATCATTTTTTTGTTAAATAAAGTCATATTGGAGAACTGTAAAACAGGTATCCCGCATTCATGGTTAAAATAGTGCTTAAAAATGTATAAGATACACTGATCGATTATGTTAGAGTGACCACAAAACATTGGCAATCCACTTTGCAGTTAAGCCATGATTAAGGACAAATAATTATTTCAGGGTTAAAAATTCAAAGATGTTGTTTTAGGGTGACTCTCTGTCACCACTGCTATTTTGTCTTGCCGTTAACCCATTAAGTTGTCTACTTAACAAATTAGGTAATGGCTATATTTTGGCTCCCAGAAAACAACAAAGTGTAAAGACTTCTCATCTTCTTTTGGTATATGATTTAAAACTGTAAGATGAACTGAAAGCACAACTGCAAGTGGTCAAAACTTTTTCAGATGATATAAAAATATCATTTGGTCTTGATAAATGTACAAAAGCAACCTTTAAAGCAGGAAGGCTGCACCACCAAGAAAACATTCATTTGGGACAGGAATGTGACATAAAAGAACTTGAACAAGAGCGGGTGTATAAATATTTGAGAATTAATGAAGGATCAACAACAAAACATGAACAAATGCAAATAAAACTTAGTAAGGAATATTTTACAAGACTTTAATACTGAAAACAGTGTTGACATCTAGGAACATAGTCCAAGCTATAAACCAATTTGTTCTTCCTGTCCTAACTTACAGTTTTGGAGTGACTGACTGGCCCCAAAAGATGTTGGATAGGTTGGACAGGAAAACAAAAAGGATGCTTCATCCTCATCATATGATTTATAAAAATGAGTGCATACCAAGATTATATATTCCCCATTCTGAAGGAGGAATGGGCCTCCTCGAAATTGATTACATGTATAGTTTGCAGTCATTGGACTGCATACATATATGCTAACCTCATAAGATCCAAACCTAGTGAAAGTTTTGAAACATGAGGAGAATAAGTCTAAGATGATGTCCATGCTTAGTTTATAAGAAGCATATTGGCGTCAAGCGAGAATGGAAATCAAACCAGAAGTAGGTAAAAATGAGACAGCAACAGAATGTGTCAAAAAACAAATGAAATAATATAACGTGAAGGATCAAGTGAAAGGCAAGAAATGTGGAAAATGCATAAATATAGTTGCAAGTACAGAAAACTCTTGGAACAACCTCATGTTGATCAAGATCGAATACAGGAATGGTTAAGGCCAGGTGAATTTAAACCAAAAGAAGAAAAGTTAATATTGGCGGCCCAAGATAGTGGACTATGTACACATTGGTTTATAAAGTCCATTGAACATGTGGGAGAAATTGACAAATGTAGGTTTTGTAAACCAGAACTGGAAACAGTCACACGTCTTGTTGCTTGGTGTGATATACTAATGGCAGAAGGACTGTATACTGAAAAGCATAATAATGTGGCAAGACTGTTGCATTGGGGATTGTGCAAACATTATAATACTGAAGAAGCTGAAAAACACTGGAAACATGAGCCACAAAGCGTAATAGAAAATGATGACATTTATATCACATGGGATCATCCATTAACAACAGTTCAAAAAATAGATGCGAGAAAACCACGTATAGTAGTCCATGAAAAGAAGACAAAAGTAGCATTGATTATTGAAACTGCTACACCCAGTGACTACAGTGTCTTATGTACAGAGAGACACAAATTCATAAAATACCAGGATTTGCAAGCAGAAATGAGAGCAATGTGAAAGAAAGATACCCAGATAGTTCCACTTGTTGTGAGAACAATGAGTCTTATAAAAAGACTTTAGAATCATAGTTAGATACGTTACCGATGCATATAACTCCATACAAATTGCGGGAAGAGTTATTAATTGGCAGATTACAGGTGCTAATCCAGAATGTACTTCACATTTAAATACTTCCACCAGTAGCTGAAAACCAGTCAATTAGCTAATTAGTCAGCCTGTAGGCTACATTTAAAGTGCCATGTTCAAGAAATGTTAACTTTAACAATATATATGTGTATGCATTGTGTGTATAATTCATAAAATAGAATTCTCATACATTTTAAAAAAGCTTATATTAATATAATTGATATAGTAAAACAATCCTAATAGAAGATTTTAACTGTATAAAAACAATACATTGTTATACAAATATATTAAAATCAGCAACCTTTGTAGTGTGACAATGCCAATTAACTAAAATGTACCTTAAAAAGGTACTATAAACATTATCTGATTTGGTTAGCCCTTTCCTTTAAAACTGGAAATATGGATATATGGTCATTTAAGCCAGGATAAAAATTTGCAGCCAGCCTGAGTTACCACATTAATTCCCTTTTACATAAATGATTTTTCCAGTCCCCCCCCCCCCTTCACAGCCAAACTCACTGAGTCAACAATAGCAAACTTAAACCCGGTATGTCCAGTGCAATCCTGGTTATGTCTAAAAAGGGCATTTGTCTCCTTTTGATGTTTAATCTCATATAGATGCTCATATATCCTGCATTTAAGGGCCTCCCAGTTTTCCCGATGTAGAACCCATCACAGGTGTTACACAATGCATTGTAAACTATCTTGCTGGTATAACAATTCCCTTTCCTCAAATGTATAACACTTCCAATTCTATTATTTAAGGTAACTGAGGGTACCCGAAGAATATATCCACATTGTGAACAACGTTTGCAAGGTTTATTGTTTCCTCTACCATGGGACCCATCTGTCCTAACCTTCTCCAAGCTTAACTTTATGTTGTTACCAACCTTCATAGAAAAAATTGGTTTCTCACTGACCTTCTTGTAAATATCATTATTAACCTTGAATATACCCCAGTTTTTATGTAAAATCTGCTTAATCTGGTTGGACAAAGGGCTGTATTGAATAACATATGCCTGATTGTAATTTCTAATATTTGAACTCAAGAGGGCGTCCTGTTCTGGTGCATCCCCACCAGTATCAAATCCGCTCCCAACCTCACCCATCTTAAGTAGAATCATTTATTTATTTCACAAAGAAAATCTTCCATTGTCAATTTAAGTACTGGTTTGCACTGGCCCATGCCAGACTTGTATATGCAAGCAAAAAATCATGAATAGCCATCACATGGATTAAAATGCTTTAAAAGTCTTCTGAAGAAGCACAGTTCTGAATAATATTTAAACAAGCTATTGTTTTCTACAGGAAACTGCTCTGTCTGTATTTTATAAGCAGATAAAACAGCCATAATCAGTTAATTGATGGATTAAAAGTCAGAAAACTATCTTCAATCAGTGAAAGGTTAACATGCCTCTATGAATCATATAACTGAATGACCCCCTGCCTTTTGAATGTCACTCCCTAAATATCACATCCTTAAATTGCTAATGAGAAAGAAGACACTGCCATTATGGCATTCCTTATATTAAAGAAGGTATTTTAGTTGAATCTTTGAAATCCTGAAATGACACATCAGACTCCATTCACATATTGTTAGGTTTGACAGTGAAACTAAACATGATTGTGTAACAGTTTTATTGTTGCTATGAATAAGAAAAGGATTTCTTTCTCTGAAGGCTCATAGTAGTATTTTCTTTTCTTTTCTTTTCTTTTTATAACTCACAAATATAAGCAAATCTGACCTTTTATAGTTGGTGCACTTTAAGTAGCAAAATGGACAGCAAAATGCAGTGAGATGTATTTTTGACTCGTTCAGATATACTCAAAAGAATCTATAGGTCATAGAAAGCTGTTTATCATTAAACTCCCTGTCAAAATATTCTATATAGTTACAAGCAACTACTCTGATTATGAAATTACTATTGTCCGATGACATTTTTTGTTCTCATTAATGTGCAGGTCATGTTCAGCTTTAACAATGCATGCAGTTTCAGATACGTAGATGCATGCTGTGGTATTTTATTTACTGCTGCTTCATATCATCCAGAAGAAAATGGTTAAATGAAAGTCATAAGATAACACATTGAAAATGAAAATTCTACCTAAATGGCTAAACTTCAACCCCCCAAAAATGCCTCTCTACTGACTGCACTTACAAATGTATTGGTGTACAAGTCAACATTAAGGGAGTAAATCTGACAGTCTCAGGTAAGAGATTGCTATTTGATTTTGGGACTAATCCTGAGGGACTTGGAACTAATTTTTGATTCCTCTGCTGTTCCTATCTTAAGCCATTTATTCACTACTTCCTATGCAGTCTTTCTTCGAGACTCCAGTGTCCTTTAAGGTGTCGAGTTTGCCTTTTCTCTTGAAAAGATTTGAATATGGTATTGGATCATACTTAGTCAGACGTTTCTGAGAACACTTCCTTACTCTATAACTGAAACACCTTTATTTCTTGTTTCTCTGGTTAGATAGTATAATGTTTACATGAATTGCAGGCATTAAGGTCAGTTTTCATCTTTACTTGAGATGCTAGTCTCTGCTGCTAAACCAGCTATGCTGGTTTGCACTTCCTTTAATAGGATCAGAATTTTCATAGGTACTTATTTGGCTAATGATCTGCGAGGATCTTCAGAAGTCTAGCCATGCATTCCCAATGGAGTCCCTTGTATTATGAATACAAATAACCCAGGTGCTGGCAGAGAGTTATGTGTTACCTTTGTCCATAAAGGTCAAGGATACCAATCCAGGGATGAACCTGTGATTTCTTATCCCCTCATCCAGATTACTCTTGGATAGAATGTCAGATATACTTTGCTTTACATGGAGAGGAAGACAATTCCAGAGAAGTTGTAGCCTCTGTAAGAAATATCTATCACCCTAGCATGTCATTTTTAAGTTTCAGAAAAGACTGAGATCTCTAGAGTCAGTGTTCCTTTTACTATTTGATTTGCAGATGTGTAGATGATCTGAAAGTATGGGGTCAGTAGAGAATCTGTAAGAAAGTCAGAGATCACCCCTCAGTAGACTGTAACATACTGAAAAGAGGGTCAGGGCTTTGAGGTGATCAGCATAGCATTTGTGATTAGTGTCTTTGATTTTCTTATTGAGAAAGCATTGCGGTCACTCAAGTTGTGTCAGGTGTTTGGACAAGACATGCTCAATGACTGGACTAATGAGTGCAGAATACAGTACAATGATTAACCCTCATGGCCTGGATTCCACACCCATACCGATAAGCTTCCTTACGTAATTTTAGAATGTTGATATTGCATATCTGTTCTGATCTTATCTTATACTGTCTTATCAGGTTGTATACATTTTCTATTATTTCAAGTGAAACCTACCATTTATTCAAGAATTTGTTTTCTGATGATTGGACAAAAATTAACATGCAATCTCAAAAAGACTGAACCCTGTTGAGGCTTATGGCACTATCTAATGGCAAACAGGAGGTATGGTGCAGTTGGTGCATTATTCTGAACTTAAATTGAGTCATCTGGTCAGTGAAAATTTCTTTAGGTATCTACATTTAGGAAAATAATATGACAAACACCCTTGTTAAAGAATTAGCATTAGTGGGATAGCTTCAGGGTACTTAGTTGCATAGTCCCAAATAACTAAGTCTGCTATAAGAACAACTGAAAAAAATAGCAAAATGCTAAATCCACTAACAAAACATAAGAACATATGACACAGGTTTAGTAAGTGACTGTCGAAGGAATAAAAACTTTAAACTATAAAAGTCTGGTTGAGTAACTGACTAGCTTCAGTTTTTATTATTCAGGCTTCATCAGAATGAAAGAGGCAAGTTGTGTGTTCAAGCTTCATACTAAAAGGTTGTGTGACCAAATTAAAAACAAAAAACAAACAAAAAAATCCAAAATCATCTTAAAGTAACAGCAGTTATCTACCTTAAATAATTAACATAATATTAAATAAATAAACCATTCAAAATACATAAATTTCTTTGTAAAAAAATGAAATTGAATACAAACACTTCAAAATTTGAGCATGTTGAAAGTGTCAAATGTATTAAAAACTTAATGCTAAGCTGTTAAATATTGATCTAATCAGTCCATAAAAAATCTTGAAATATAAAACTTACAGTTTAGCAGCTCTTAATTTCAACACCGGTAATATAGAAATATTTATAAATCCATAAAACATTTTGGACATGAAAGAAAAATCACTTCACTTCATGTAGTAGCTTTGAAATCTTTTAATCCTGCAGTTGAAATCTTTTAATCCAGCAGTAAAAAACATTCACCAAGACAACAGTGTAAGAAAACTTGAAATAAATTTGAAATAAAATGGAGCGCTTTTGTTCATTGTCGTTAATTTTACATTTATTTAACAGTCGAGCTTCTTCAGAAATACAAAAGTTATCAACTGAACACTGTTTAAATAAAAGCTGCTGCATAATTAATTCTTTATGCAAAGAAGGGGATGGGAAAGAATTCTCACTAACGAATCCACTTAAGGATGCATTTTACATTAAGATTACCATTAAGTCCAGGGGGCATGTCAGCTTGCAGTTTAACCTGCCATCTAAGCTCCTTAACTTCTAGCTGGGGTTCCCATCTCCATTAATCAAGGAAACACTGTCTAACACTAGAAATTTAAAAGTGGATCAGGAAGGGTTGGTTAGCTTGTATTTAGCTAGAGCATTCTTTTCATCACCTTTTCTTATGGCCTGGTAATGTTCATTGATTCGATCGCTGAGCTTCCTAATAGTTTTGCCAACATAGAACACCCCACAGTGACTGCAAACAGCAAGGTATACTATGCAAGTTGAATTAAAATCAAATGCGTCTGGAAAATTAATTTCTTGTCTAGGAGTGTGTAAGGTGAAACCATTTCCACTTGCAATGTACTGGCAAGAAACACATTTCCCACAACAAAACATACCAACTGAAGGGGGAGGTGTGGTTAAATTTCTCTGACCAGCTAGATCAAATACTGATTTGAGAGACTGGGATCTTTTGTAACTGAAAGATGGAGTGGGACCTAATGCCTTGCCTGTTGCTTGGCAATTGGAGATAATATCCCAGTTCCTAGAAACTATGTCCTGAATAGAATCTGCATCAACCGAAATTGGAAAAGGAAAACACAGGCTGTCATTGGAAGATAGAACTGGGTTTGGGCAAAAGGTTTTTGACAAAATAGGGGGGGTATTTGTTTTGTCAATTCACTGCAACTTCCTCCAACATGGTGTCCACTAAGTGTGTTGGGTAGTGTTTGTCTGTGATTAACTGTTTAAGAAAGAGGCTTTCTTTTGTGAAACTTTCATCTTCACTAACAATGCAGCTAAGGCATACAAATTTCCCCTTGACTATGTTCTTTTTCATAAAAAAGGGGTTTTGGCTGCCAAAATCCAAATAGTTATTGTGGAAGGTACTTTTTCTGTGGATGGTTGAAGAAAACTTGTTAGTGAGAGGGTCATATCGAAGAAGTGGACAGTTTCTCCCTTACCTAAAAGGGTAAAGTCTAAGAAATCAATACTGCTGTTAACTTTGTCTAAGAACACATCAAGCTCACCAGGGGGCCCTGTCCAAAGGAAAAAGATGTAATCTATATGACGTTTATACAGAGAGAGACATATTCAAAACCATCTAGTTTGGTAAGCACATCTGCTTCACAGGAACTCAAAACTAGGTTGGCATAGGACAGGGCCATCTTTTCCCACATAGCTACTCCCTGTACTTGCTGGTAGATGGTACCATTAAAAGAAAAGAAATTGTTTTCCAACACTAATTTCAAAAGATCTAACACTACTGGAACTCTATGGGGGGTATTAGTGTACTTGGCAAGGTAATCTCCCATCATAAGTAAGCCCCTTTGATGCAGGATGCTTGAACAGAGGGACACAATGTCCAGGATGACCAACGTACAGTGACCAGTCAAAGGAGGGCAATTATGGACCTGATTCAAGAATTCCCAGGAATCTTTTAAATAGAACTGGGGGGACTGAACAAGCGGGTTTAGGAAAAATTCTAAAAGAGCTGATAGGTATTCAGTCTTGGTCTTACTTGATGCCACAATATGCCTATGAGGAGGATTTTTTGGATCTTTATGTGTTTTGGGGATCCCAAACATCCAACCCACTAATGGGGACTTCACATCCATAAATTCCAACTCAAAGTCTGAAATAAGCACTTTATGATAAAGCTTGGTAAGAGTGTTGTCAATCCTATGAAAGCTTTCCATAACAAAATCAGAGGAAACAGTTTTGTAGTTGTCAATGTTGGAAAAGATTTCTTCCATTTTGCTAACATAACAGAGTTTGTCCATGATGACTAAACCTGCTTCCTTGTCTGCCTTCATAACCCTGATGCCTAGATTAGTTTGGAGACTTTTGAGGGCTGGCATTTCTTTAATAGAAAGGTTAAACCTCTTAGTGGCTGGCTTTTTCTCAAGGGCTGGCCTTACTTCTTTCTCACACACTTTAGAAAAAATATTTAACGTGGGATTAAGGGGGATTGAAAGTGCTTTTCTACTAGGGAAAGAGTCACCACCATCATCAGAATCAGAATCCAAACTGTCATGGAAAGGGAGGGAATGGGAGGCATTGGACGTAACAACCTGGTCTCACTGAGGGCCTGCACCTAGTTGGAAACAGCATTTGTGTTAAAAATATCATCAGCTTGTTTAACAACAGATTGACTAAAACATAAATTATTATTTTTAATGCCTTGCTTTAAATTAAGCTTTCTACAATAAAGCTTTAAGTCTAGCACCACACTAGACACTGAAAAACTCTGTGAGGGAATAAAGTTCAGTCCGTTTCACAAAACTGCTAAACTGTCATCATCCAACACCAAATCTGTAAGGTTGAAAATGTCAAGGGTAGGAGAGGGAATGGGAGAGCAGGAAACTATTACCGTCATCTCAGTCTTAGGGGTCTCCCTCTGCTTCTCCCTCTCATCCTCCTTGTTCCTCTCCCCCTTCCCCTGACTGTCTCTGTAAACAGCTGAGTGGTCTCCAGACCTGGGGATAAAAAATGGTCTGATGTAGTGAAGGATTGGAATCCAAACTCACTATGGATGCTTGTACCAGTTCTCTAGGAGGCAGAATATTAATGCCTACTGGAGGGTGAAACATTACTTCTTGAAGCCACTTGAGGAGTGACACAAGCTGGGAAAGTGCTATGCTTCTTAAATGGTGAAAAAAACTTTGGTTTGAATCTGAAGGGTTTTAATGGGTATGCAGCCTTCCTTCTATATTGGTCTAAGGCCCTGGACAACATTTTTGACTTTCTCCAGACAAGTGTAGCCACTTGTTTAGAGACTTTAGCTTCTATGCCAGTCCATTCATTTTTAACCATGTGGAAAAATGAGTGAGACAGGATGGTATCATTTAATGATCTTAGCTCATCACTTAGTGCCCCAAGTCTCTTTTGATTGCAGTCGATAAGCACTTCAAGCACTTTAATTCCTGCCTTAATAAAAATCTCACAAAGCAACTGATATATTTCACCAACAGCAATTCCATTGGGAAATTTACTGAACCTAAGGCCTTGCAGTACATTCTCCTGTTTTACACAGCTGGTAAGATAAAATGTATCATATTCAATGCTTTTGTAGTTTGAAAACAGCTTTTCTAGTTAATTAAATGCCTGCAATTACTTTGGGTAGCAATTCTGGGTTCAGATATCGTACTGTTGTCAGGACTAAATGCGAAAGTTCCAGCAACTGTAGAGTCAGTGAATGGATTGACTGTATTAGATGCCAAAATTCTTTCAAGAATATCCTTGGCATCTGTATTGTTTAATGGCTGCTGCTCTGTAGTGCTGCTGGATGAACTAAGTGGTGCTCTTTCGCTGGAAACCTTGTGAATAGTCCATCTCTTGAATAAATCTAGAGTTCTTTCAACTGCTTCATTGAAAGAATCTAGAGCCAATGCCATTTCTTTTGGGATGCCATAAGTAGAACGTTCAATGAGAGCCTGGCTATCATCAGTGAGTTGACTCTGAACAGATCCTTCCATATCCTGACATAAATAGATACTAAAAGAACTATAAACTGTCAAAAAGATTTCAATTTCTGGATTAAAAGATTTCAAAGCTACTACATGAAGTGAAGTGATTTTTCTTTCATATCCAAAAAGTTTTATGGATTTATAAGTGTTTGGACAAATTTTTGACAGTTTACAGTTCTTTCAATATAGAAATATTCTCATTCAGACCTGGCTCTACTTTGGCTTTTAACTTAAATTACCAGAGGAGCTCTTTGTATACTAAATGGATTTCCCAAGCTCCCCCAATGTTAGCAACAACTCTATCCAGTATGTTGACAAAAACAATGTGTATATATAGTGGAATGTTTAAATAGTGCATTGTATTTTTCCTCAATTTTTTTTTTATTTTCAATTAAAATAACATTTACATAATATTTTTAAATATCATTTTAAATAACTATATACAATATTTACAATAGCCTGACTTTCAATTATGTACACTGTATGTTATTAAATATAGAATTAACAGATCAGTTATCAGAGATACAATACTGATTATTGCAGAGTGTCCAACAAAGATATAACTTTCTTCACAAGAATTATTTACCATTGGCCTGGGATAGATTCGTAGTTCTTTGAATTTTATTTCCATCAATGCAGTTGTCTTCAGTAAAGTGTAGAATTCTTCAAAGATTGGGGGTGTATTTGAATTACACCTTCTGGTTACGCATTTCCTAGATATAGCAAGTACTGTCCATAACAAATACATATTTGTCTTATTCAGGTAGGGACCTTCATTTACATTTAGAATTATCAATATTTTAGTTAAGGTAAAAGATTCATTAAATAAAGCTTGTAAAAAATGATTGTTTCCATTCCAATATGATTTAATTTTATTACATTCATAAAAAATATGAATCCAGTCTGCTTTATTTGACTTTTCACATCTCCAGCAAAAACCATTTGTAGTAGTACTGATCTTTATAATTCTATCTGGTGTTAAAAATGCTCTATGTATGTATTTCCAGTTAAATATTTTCTAGTACTGTGTGTTAGAGGTGTAATTAACTGATAGTAAGATGTTAGTTTTAATTTCTTCTGTTAAAATGCAATGACTGACCTTTTGTTAAGAACTGCCAGTATGATGGTTTGGGAATTGTTTTTACCCTTACTATGGAACAGGGTCCTGGTCTACATAAGACAGAGCCCCTCACTATCACTCTTCAAGAGGAACCTTGATGAGTGGATGGGTAACAGAAAGTTCACACCGGGGATCACACCAACAGCACTACTAGATAGGGGCCAAGGGTACTAGCCGCTAGTACAAGGGTCTAGGGAACTACTAAAGGGGCGGTGAATACCGCACAACGTGGCTGGGCACATAAAAATAACTAACAGTGTGGCACCCTGCACTGACCCTCTGGAGCACCTGACTTATTTTTGTAACCATCTGAATAACTATTGTCTATTTTAATTTTGCTACCCCTGTTCTGAAGGCAATTAGATATGCACTTCCCTAGAAATACTTTCAATTTGTATTTTGACAAAATGCTCATAATTCCACTATGAGGATTTGTGTCAAATGCCTTTAACAAATCAAGGTAAACTATGTTCACTGGCAAATCCTGAGCCTTAACTTCCCAAAAATATTTGTAGAAATACAACAGGTTTGTGAGACATGATCTGTTTCCTGTAATACCATGTTGAGAAATGCCTTTTCACCTAGCACCTTGATACTTAACAGGTGTATGACTATTTTTTCAAAGCACTAATCCAAAATGCAGGTAAGGCTTACATATCGATATCTATAATTGTCCAGAGAAGTAGCATCTCATTCTTTGGAATAGGTATAAAAATTGCCTCCCTCCATGATTCAGAGATATAGCAGTACTTTATAAGTTTTTGTGAAATAATAATAGCAGAGCATATAGTTATACTATTAACAATATTTACCAAGAATTATCTGTTTAGTCCATCTGGTCCTGCTAATGTTGTAGGTTTTATTACCACTAATGTTTTTTTTTTTTAAGATTGATAAAGTAATTATAGGACATACATCATTATCTTCAAATTCAGCTACATCATTGCAGGTACTGACAAAGGGCTGATTTCTAGAACATTTATCTGTAAGGAACTTAAGTAAGGAACTACTCTCTGTTACTAAAAAGTTATTTTCAATGATTTTTGAGTCTTAATTGTTTCCTTTCTTTATTTTTACATTTGTTAACTGGGTTAGTCCGACTAGGCCCAGAGAACCCTTTTTTCAGCAGAGACCCAAGGAGAAAGGCTCCAGAAAAGTGATTAAAAAATAAGAAAAAAACTAACAATTCAAATTGTAAGATACTTAACAGTACAAAAACAGAGAGAAATGTATAATACAAATATATATAAGGCAAGAGTACAGAATTTTGAGAATGCAGTAGCAATGTGTTTGAGAAATTTGGTTATCATTAAGTTATTTACAAGGAATGTAGCAATGCCTAAAATTAAAATAAATAAATAAATAAATAAATAAATAAATAAATAAATAAATCAGAGTAACATCATGACATAGTACAAGAAAGATCCATTTAATAGCATAGGTACTAACTGCAGAGAGAGTAATATAGGCAGATGTATCTATGGCTATTGCTCGAAATCATGTTTACTCGAAACATAAACGGCCGAGCAGACTTTTGCGAACGTGCATTTCTACCAAAAATGCACTTTTGCAAAAGAGAAATAAAAAAAACAAAACAAAAAAAAAAAACAATAAAACAAAATAACAGTAATCACCTTTATGCAGGGGGGCAAGCCTCCCTGTACACTCCATGTGGGGGTCTGTGCCCCCCCACACCCCCTACTTTTTATTCTCACTCCGAGATCACACTACATTGGGGAAAAGGGAATATTCCCTTATCCCCACTCTACCGCGATCTAAGCAACAGCCCCCATCGCTCAGTTGCCTTTTGCTTATTTATTTATTTATTTTTTTATTTACTTCTCTTTCATGAAAGTGCATTTTCTGTAGAAATGCACTTTCGTGAAAGTGTGCTCGGCCGTTTACGTTTCGGGTAAACGTGATTTCGAGCAACAGTCCTGGACCCAGGCAGATATGTTAATTGAGAGAAGAAGAAAAATTCATTAAGTAATTTCCTGACAAGTACATATCCATGCATGTTGGAAATGAATTTTTAATTGCCTTCTGAATTCGCCACTTTTGGTAGTGGAGCGAAGGGACAATGGAAGTTTGTTCCATGGGTAGGAATGACTGTAAAATAATTTTCCAATATTTTTGTTTGGCTTGGTCACCTGCAGAAGGTATTTTTGTGTGCTTCTGAGGTCACGATTAGGTGTGTAGGGTGTAATTATGGATGTAAGGGTAGGGCAGGAGGTGGGGCTATTTTGGATGCTGTGTGCAATTTGTAGTTGTGATATTTGAAGTATGTAGAAGAGCTCAGGCCATCTTAAGCTTTTCAGGGGTATACAATGATGGGATTTGTAGCTATTATTGGCTGTGAATCTGGCTATCTTGTTATAGGTGGTTTCTAGTATGGTTAAGACATTATTTTGGAGATTAGTATGTATGGGAGCAGCAAACAGCAGGGATGGTAGAATAAATGTTTGAGCCAGTATAGGTCTAGATTTGTTAGGTATATATTTGTTGTTGTAGTATAGAAAACCTAGTTTTTGATTGGACTTTTTGATACAGTTTAAGATATGTAGGTCGAATTTTAATTGATTGTCTATAGTAATGCCAAGCAATCTGGTGTTTGAATTGGCGGTGATAACTGTATTATCTAAGGATGAGATGGTGAAGTTGTCTTTAGCTGGATTGAGGTTTTCGGAAGGAAATGGAGAAGCTTGGTCTTTTTGACATTGGGAAGCAGGTTGCTTTCAGTTAACCATTGCTCTATAGGTGCAGAGTTTGCTGAGTAGCAGTGTGGAGATTTTGTATATTGTTGGCGGTATTCATTGTGGAATCATCTGCATACTGTTTTAAAGCAGAGTGGGGCAGGAGACATGGAGGTAATTTGTAAATATATTAAAAAGTAGGGGGCCCAGGATAGAACTCTGGGGAACCCCGATCTTAACAAGATGGAAAGAGTAGAAGGATTTTTGCCATCTGATGGACAGGTATCTATTTGAGACGTACCCATTAAAGAGGAGGTAGTGGAGTTAGAGAGGTGTAGGTTGGAAAGTTTGTTTAGGAGAATGGGATGGGAAAAGGTATCAAATGCTTTGCATAGGTCAAAGAATAGAGCTGGTATGAGTTTATTATCATCTCTGACTTGGGCAATGTTGTGTGCGAAAGATGGGAGGGCAGTGACAGTACTGTGTAAGGGACAGAAACAGTGCAGATGGTTTGCCTGTAAGAGGTGGTTTAGTATTTGTCTATGTATACATTTTCCAGTATCTTGGATAAGAGAGATTATATGGCAAAAGACCTGTAATTTGAGCGTTCTGTAGAATTTCCTCTGGAGGGGTATTATGAAGGATTTTTCCCAGATATTTGGTACTGTATTTTGCTGGATGGATCTATTTGAGAAGTATAAATACAAGGTATGCTATAGATTCAGCTTTATGTTTGAGAAATAATGGAGGAAAGGAAGTTTGTCAGCTGATGAGGAACAGGGTTTGAGTTTGTTAAAAAGTGATCTGATGAAGGAAGTTGCTATGGGTGCTAGGGAAAACAAGGGAAGAGATGAGGTAGGAGGTGGGTCTTAATATAAATAATTTCTGGTTTAGTAAGTGTTTCTATTGTTTCAAGGAAAAAGTTGTTGAGTAGGGTTGCAGTTTCATTAAAAGGTTTGTTAGGGAATGGGTTTGGTAAAGAGGTGTTCCATGGAGACAGTAATTTGTTTATTGAGTGCCAGAATTTCTTTGGGTTGGAATGTGGGTTGCTCAGAGATTTTTGATAAAAATAGTTTTTTTTTGTCTAGTAGGACCTGCTTTTTTGTTTGGTTGTGAAGCTGTTTATATAAGTTCAGGGTGGAAAGTTGAGTTATTTTTTTTCATGCTGTCCAGGTACTGTCTCTCTTGTTCATAGGTGATCAAATTGCCTGGTTTAGCCATGGTGCATAATTACAATTTAGCCTAATATTTCTACTGGGAGCTAGGGTGTTAAGGGTTTCTAGGAATATATTGTTGAAGCTTTGGACAGCCTCATTAAGGGGTAATGTGTGTAGGAATGACCAGTTTACAGTGGACAAGTAATTCATATAAGGTGACAGGTATGTCATTTTTAAGGTTAAAAGACTCTTAGTATTGTTGGCTTTTGTTAAGATTGGGATAGTATCTTACTACTGAGGTAGGGAGGTGGATACTAAGGGAGTTAGGTAGGGTGTAAAGGTTATGACAGCACTGGCAGTTGGAATATCCAGTCAATGACTGAGCCGTTCTAGGAATTTTTTTTTGCTGGTGCGTGGGCAAGGTGATCAGCTGGGTAAAGCCATAAAGGTTTATAGAGTAGCTAGGGGATGCAGAATTAACAAGGTTCCAGTCAATATTCATATCCCCAGGGATGATGGTTTCATAGGGAATGGACATAGAAATCCAAGAAAGAAACTGCTTGAGTATGGGAATGTTTTACCTGGGGATATGTAGATTGCAGCAATGTCAAGGTCTTTGTGTTGATTTAGGTTACAGGTTGCTGTAAGTATTTCAGCAGGGCAGAAATCATGGATAGCAATTGAGAGGGGGGGAGAGAGCTGGTCAGAGTAGAGTATAGCTATTCCTCCAACCTTTTTTTTACTTCTATCCAGTCAAACAATATTATAATAAGGGGGGAAGAAATTCACAGTTTGTAATATAAAGTTTTAGCCATGTCTCAGATAGGGCAAGTATATCTGGGTTATATTGAGAAATCCAGGTGTGAAAAAGGGTGTTTATATTGACAATACTTTGTATATTCATTGACAAAAATTATAGATTTTTGGAGGCTTGTGATCATAATTAGTTATTTGTGAGGCAGTTGGAAAGGGTGGAAATTTTGTATAAATATGGTTAGCGTGCTGTTGGCAAGGGCCTGGGTTTGGGTGAATATCACCAGACAATAGTAGTAGTGTGCTTTGAAGTATTTGTAGGAAGAAATATTTGCAAAGGAAACTGATGTTTTGTTTTGATGAGAGGTCAGCATTCAGTATGTGCAATACTTTGAACTTGTGAAATTATATAGTGGTATGATTAAAGAGAGGGGGGGGAATAGGGGTGGAGTAGTTATTTGTATGGTGGGTAGTGTGATAAGAGAGTGTAGAAGATGGGGTGGTATGCAGGTGAGTAGTATGGTAAGTGATTAGAGTTGAGAAAATAATTAGAAATAGGAGGGAGAGAAATAGAGTTTTTGAAATATATAGCCATGATTTAGTTTCAGATCAGAAATAATTAATGGATGACCATTTATTTAAGGTTAGTAGAAGAAATCAGGATTATTGAAGGACTTTTATAAAGTGAGTGATTG
The DNA here is from genome assembly GCF_019279795.1 of Protopterus annectens. Taxonomy (NCBI): domain Eukaryota; kingdom Metazoa; phylum Chordata; order Ceratodontiformes; family Protopteridae; genus Protopterus; species Protopterus annectens. The sequence continues at coordinate 1,261,077,597 of NC_056745.1, forward strand.
AAAGAGTTCAAAGCAGGTAAGCCTCAGGAGGGATGGGGAGTGGGTGTTACAGTTAATGGTGATATGGGGTAGGAGTAGAGGAAAGGGGGTGTATATTGGGTAGCGTGGAGGGGAGACAAATCAGGAAATTATGTCAGGGGTGGGTGGGAATGGGGGTTGGGTAGAGGAGCTGAGTGAACCTGATGCAGCAACAGGGAATGGAGCAGGATGAGCCAGAGAAAATGGCCAGCTTCCAAAAAAAAAAACAGTCAGGAAAACCAAGCTCAGTCAATTCCAGGTCAGTGAATTGCAGTATCTTCCTAATAACTACAAAGCTTGGGCTACAAATTAATACCATGTGGTGAAAAGGGCCACCACTTCTATAGGGAAAAATAATACAAGTATGGGCTGCAAGTATATAGGTAAACCTTTTCCAAGAGAAAGAAAGTAGATTTAAGTAATTGACCTAGGAGTACAATAGGAAGAGAAAAATGGGGGGGGGGCGCAGTAGTGTGCACTCTTACAGTAAAGGGCTACAGCAAAATGTCTTCAGTTTAGAGGCCAGATTAAATACAACTTTAACATACACTAGTTTACCGTTCCACTGAAGCAGAGTCTCATAGTGCAGGGCAACCAGACAGCCTTTGGTTTATTGGAGGTTGACCAGGACACAGAATAAAACTTTTGCTGAGGGGAATGCGAGCACGCTACTGGGGATTCCTATGAAACAAGTGCAGAAAAGCTAATACGTTCTTATGTGCTTGAAAAATGCCTTTTTGTTATCTTTGTTATCTATACCTACAGTACATTTTCCTAAGATGATTTCTAAATTCAACTTTGCTCTTATGATATTTATTCAAATTATACTTGTTGGATGGGACTCTCCATAATATATTTTTGCTATTTCTTAGTTTCTCTAACTGCTTTTTACACCATATCAAACCTATTTTACTTTCTTTTAAATGTACATTTGTTGCATAAATATCCACATTTCTATTTATGATATTATAAAAAGAAAATTCCAGGTCTCTCTTACATCTAGTTGCCTCATATTGACTTCCCATTTCCATTCTGTCAGGGTGCTATTTTGGAATTAAAGACAGCTCTATAATAAACCTTAATATTCTCTGTTTACAAAAATTTTCTTCTTTGCCCAGAAAAACAGTCTGCATTACAAATTCAAGTAAAATTGAGAAGGAATTTTCTCCTTTACCCAGATCATGTCAAGAATATTATTACTCCTTGCAAGTTTATTTACAATTTGAAAATAGCCATACATGCTACAGAATACGATCATGTCACCACCATATGAAGACAATTTCTTCCAGTAAATGTTTGATACATTCAGATCTGCAGCTATGATGTCAATTTTTTTAATATATAAACCTGAACATTCTCATATAAATTCCCTCACTTCATCTTTCGATTCATAGTTTCATAGTTTCATAGTATAGTACTAGGCTATCTGCCCTGGGGCATTTGTAAGCCTAGCTATAGTGATGTGGCATTTGCCACCCCATGAAATGGTACAAAAATGTACAGAATAAATTTAGAATACTGTGTCTAGTAGTGACACAATGAAGGTCCCCTTATATAATAGAATTAGTTTACTATGCCCCTGTCTAGCAGTGACACAGATGTGACCCCTGGGGTAAACTTACGATCTCCCATCCACTCATCAAGATTTCTCTTGAAGAGAGTCAGTGAGGGGCTCTGCCTAATACGAACTGGGATCTTGTTCCAAAGCATGGGAAGCCTCTGGGTTATGAATCTATCCCTCCAGCATGTCCTATTTATACTTGTGTCGAGGTTTAAGTCTTTAGCTCTCGTGGTCCTGATGGACTTGGATTTTTTGAGGTGGAGCATGTCCATCAGATCCTGATTGGACATGGCCTTGTACGTCAGGCAGAGATCACCTCTGAGCAGGTGGTATGATACTGAATAGAGCTGAAGTTTCTTTAGTCTGGCAGAATAAGACATATGTTGGAGACCCTTGATCCTCTTGGTGAGGTACTTTTGTGGTCTCTCCAGCTGTTGCAAATGCCGGGTGAGGTACATACCAAATGGGGCATTGTACTCAATCATGGGTCTGATGAGGGAGGAATATAGGGGTACAATGACATCCTTGGATCTGGATGTGAATCCCTTCATGATGAGGTGTGCAAGGTAGAATGTTTTTCTAACCACTTTGGCAACGTGGGTATCAAACGAGAGGTCGCTGTCGACTTGGGTCCCTAGGTCTCTGATTACTTTTTCAGTACTCAGTGGGTTGCTGCCTATGTGATAATTTGTGGGTACTTTGTTTTTCCCAAAGGGGATGACTATACATTTTTTGGCATTTAGTTTAAGGCCGTGACTCCGGCACCAGTTGTCCGTTTCTGTGAGGCCTTTTTGTAGGATGTGTGTCTCTGCTGGTGTATCGACTATGGCGCCTAGTTTGCAGTCATCTGCGAACTTTGTCAGCCACAGCCCTCCCGTGTTTGCTTTAACATCTGTGAAATAAATGCCGAACAAGAGGGGTCCCAGGACAGATCCCTGTGGGACACCACTTGTGACTGGCTTTGAGTCTGACATTGCTCCAGCGATTTTAACTTTATGGGTTCTGTCCTTTAGCCAGTTTGCAACCCATATAGTGACATAAGGGTTTACATTTAAGCTGTTGAGCTTATCTATGATGCCTGAGTGGGGTATTGTGTCGAAGGCCTTAGCCAAGTCCAGGTATGCTGTATGGACTGCTTTGCCCTCGTCAATGGCTCTAGTGACTGTTTCGAAAAAGTCAACCAGGTTTAAAAGGCAGGATCTGCCCTTTACAAAGCCGAACTGGGTGGGGTCAAGTGTCTGCAGGTCCCCTATGTCTCTGTTTATGAGTTCCATAATGATTCTTTCCGTAGCTTTGCAGACCAGGCTGGTGAAGCTTATGGGACGATAGTTTCCAGGGTCTGTAGAGGCACCCCCCTTGTGGAGTGGGACCACTGTTGCTGTACGCCAGTGTTCAGGTACATATCCCAAAGTAAGACTAAGGTTAAATAGCATTTTTATGTGTGGGTTTAGCTCCTCTTGGAGTTCACGTAACACGCAACCGGGGATACCGTAGGGAGTCAGTAGAACAAATCTATTTTCATATGTGCAGCATTCCATATGATCTTAACACATCGTAATTCAACAGCAGTCCCTTTAATTAAGAAATGAGTATGAAGGGAAATTTTTGAATAGCTTGATACTCTATTATTTCTAAAATTATAAAAGCCATTATTTCTATTAATCAGTAAAGGCATATTTTGGTCTGAGAACCAAGTTTCAGTTATAAGAATCATATCTAAGTCTTCACCAATAGCTTTAGCTTCCAAGAAGGTGAACTTATTATTTAGACACCTAACATTGTTCTGTAAAAATGTATTTATTTTTTATTAACTGGGAAAGTCTGACTTGGAACATTGCCAGTTTTCAATGGAGGCTTGAGGAGAAATACTCCAGATGCATGTCTTTCATGTGGGAGGAAACCAGAGCACCCTGAGGAATCCCACATGAATGCAGGGAGGACATGCAGACTCCACATGGAAGGCAGTCTAGCCAATAATTGAACCAGAGAACCTCTTGCTGTGAGGCAACAATGCTACAGCTGCTCCACTGCACCATCCAAATAATTGTGATACATTCTTTTCTGAGCTTGTCTACCATCCCATCAACCTTCTTTATAAAAAAATTATGTTTATCTTTACAAAACAGCACACATTTCTATATCTTCTCAAACTGTTATTTCTTTAACAGATGCTCCTAAGCTCTCTGTACTTACTAAGTTGGTAAATGTATGGGTCATATTCTTCAGTCTTAATAAATCTTAAGATGGGATTATGTCCATCATTACAAATGAAAAACATTTTCATTACTTAACAGAACAATGTTAAACTCATTTGTGCCTGTTAGCTAGGGCTAAATTTATCCCGGCTCCACCAAGTCTCCTCTTCAGTTTTTCCCTTGAAAGTAGTCAAACTCTCAACCTAAGCACTTAAAAAGCATCCTACAGTGCAGCACTTGCTCAGACCTAATAGCAAGCACTAATACACCCTGACACTTGATTGCACAGCAGGGCAAGGCTCATTATTCACCCCTTACCAACCAAGCAACTAAGCAGCTCACCCTACTATTCAGCCATGACCAAAGGGCAATTTCAGGTATACTCTCCAGTCCAGCTGGTGAACCTGGGTATCCTGAGGCAATGTTACAACTGCCTCATGTACACAGACAACCCTCTCCTCCTACCACAAAACACTAGCATATGCGAGAGATGCAATTATATAGCTAAATTGGAGGTTAAGCTCTCTCCACCCAAGACTGGAACAAGCAGTCATGAGGCGAAAGGTAACACTTGCACCAAACATCCAGCCTCACATAGACATACTAAACCAGCACTGGCAAAAAATACACATAAATACACAAAATCATATTCGGAGGCTCTAAATAAAAACCTGCAAAAGCATCACAGACCTCCAAAGCAGTCACCCAAAAAATCTGCACCTCCCGTCACAAACCAGACAACACATAAAACACAAAATCAGTGTGCCGCACAATCACAGCCCTTAAGGCGAAATAACATACCTAACACACTAGAAATAGGTGGCTCTATAGTCAGGCATACTGACGTCCCACTCACTAGGCTGGACAAGGAGAAGGTTACTGTTAGCTGCCTGTCGGGAGCCAGAATCCGCCACATAACACAAGCACTCAGGTCACTCCAGAACAAGTACAAATATGACTCTGTCATTGTTCATGTTGGTGTGAATGACCTGAGATGTACCTCCCTGGACTACATGAAAAGAGACATGGAAGAGCTCTCTGATCATGTAGCCCAGGCGGGTATGACCCTGAGTAGCATCCTGCCCTCACCAAGAATGATACCGCAGTATAAAGAAAAAAATGATCAATTTCAACAATTGGCTAAGCTTCTGGTGTCATTCAAAGGGGATCCAGTGTCTGTCAGCCTGGGACAACATGTTCAACAGGCCTCGTTGCTTCACAAGAAATGACTTGCGCCTGTCACCCCTAGGCTTTTGAATACTGGCCAAGGCTCTTACTGCCCCCATAGTGCCTTGTTTTAGGCAAGGTGCAAAAGTCAAACCCACCTCAGCAAACAGCACAAATAAAAAAATGAGGGTTATGCTACTCAATGCCAGGAGTTTAAATCTCAAAATGCATGTGCTCAAAGCACACCTCAATATGGAGAACGCTGACATCCATGCAGTAACTGAAACCTGGTTCAAGGCTCCACAGAGCACCCCAGCACTATCGGGCTACAACTCATACCACACATTTCGGCCACAGAACATGGACCGAAACACAAAAGGAGGGGTTAGTGGCACAGCATGATACCTCCGAGATCATCCATGTGCAACTAACATCAGGCAAATCTGCAATGCAAATTGTGACCTGCTACAGATCATCCTCCATGACCCAGGCCCACCTTTCTGGAGACACTGGAAAACATGAAGGTCCTACCGAACACCCTGATATTGGGCGATTTCAATTACCCTACCATTAACTGGGAAAACTACTCAAGTACAAATTCCCAGGTCCAGTGCTTCCTGGAATTTATCAACTTAAATGCCCTGGATCAGCTGGTAAACTCCCCTACAGAGGTGAAAACATATTGGACCTGGTCATCACCAACATGGGCGACAGGTGTTCCACACCAGAGGTCAACCCATCACTGGTTAGATCAGACCATAAACTAATCACTCTGGATGTTCACACCCCACCACCACCCCAACTAAGGAAACCACAGTAAAAAACTTTTCTAAAGCAAACTTCACCTTACTTAAGACAGAGGTGGTAAGTTTCACAGCCCCCACGCTAAAGGATAATGCTGCCCAAGATGCAGAAACCTTTACAAATGCACTCTATGAGCACCTACAAAGATGCATGGATTGTGCCATCCCTAGCAAAACCAAGACTCACTCCCCTAAAAGAAGGAAACCAGTCTGGTGGACCCTTGCCATAAACAGGCTATACAATAGAAGGAGGAAACTAGTTCAGAAAAAAAGCAAATCACAAGAAGGAAAGACATCCCTGATCAGTATCAGTAAGAAACTAAGGTCCCCCATAAAATCCTCCAAGGCTAACTTTGAAAGAAAAATAGCGAAGTATTCGAAAGATAACCACAAAGCTTTCTTTAACTATGTCAAGAATCTAAGTGGCAACTCACAGATATGCTCTGAGCTAGTGCAAAATAGCACAAAATATACTGAACCCACTGATATTACCAACATCTCACCTCCAAAAGCACCCACAACAATACCGGAAAAGTGTAATTTCTCAGAAATCACAGACGCACAGGTGAAAGCAGCCCTTTAAAAAGCCAAAAGCACAGCATCAATGGGGCCAGATGGTGTCCCAGGCTGCATCTTGCATGAACTACAGAACGAACTAACCCCCCACCTAAACATACTGTTCAACCTCAGCCTCTCCACAGGCTATGTGCCCATAGAATGGTGCACAGCAATGGTTATTCCACTCCGCAAAGGAGGGGCCACAACTGACCCTGGTAACTATAGCCCCATAAGCCTGACTAGCCTGGTCTGCAAGGCTATGGAGCGCATCATCATGGAATTCATTAACAAAGACATTGGGAACCTCCAAACACTTGACCCGACCCAATTTGGCTTTGTTAAGGGCAGATCATGCCTACTAAACCTGGTTGACTTCTTTGAGACAGTCACCAAGGCCATAGATGAGGGGAAGGTAGTTCAAACAGCCTACCTTGACCTCGCCAAGGCTTTTGACACCATTCCCCACTTGGGAATTATAGAAAAACTCACCAGCCTGAACATAAACCCCTACGTCACGAGATGGGTTGCCAACTGACTTAGAGACAGAACTCACACGGTAAGAATAGCGGGCTCCAGGTCTGATTCTAAACCAGTCACAAGTGATGTCCCACAAGGCTCGGTCCTGGTACCCCTATTGTTCAGCATATACTTCTCAGAAGTACAAGCAAACACAGGAGGACTATGGCTAACCAATTTCGCCAATGACTGCAAACTGGGAGCCATAGTTTACTCACTGGCTGACACAGACTTTCTCCAAAAGGACCTTACTGAGACGAACACCTGGTGTCAAAGTCATGGTCTCAAGCTAAATGCCAAAAAATGCATACTCATCCCATTTGGGAAAAACAAAACACCCATAAATTACCACATAGGTGGCAGCCCTCTTAATACAGAAGAGGTAATAAGAGATCTGGGGACCCAGGTAGATAGTAATCTCTCCCTTGACAATCATATTGCCAAAGTAGTTAGGAAATCCTTCTATGTAGCCCATATAATTACTAAAGGGTTCACATCTAGAAATAAAGAGGTTATAGTACCCCTCTACTCATCACTCATCAGACCCATCATAGAGTACAATGCCCCGTTTGGTATGTACCTCACAAGACACTTCCAACAGCTGGAAAGACCACAAAGGTACCTCACCAAGAGGATTACTAGTCTCAAACATATGTCCTATGCAGCCCGACTGGAAAAACTCCAGCTTTACTCAGTGGCATATCCCTTACTCAGAGGTGATCTCTGCCTGACTTACAAAGCCATGTCCAACTCAGAATTGATAGACATGCTCCACCTAAAGAAATCCATGTCACTGCAAGCCACTCACTCTTGTGAGCTAAACCTCACCACAACAATAAATAGAACATGTTGGAGGGATAGATTCCTGTCACAGAGACTCCCAATGCTTTGAAACAAAATTCCTAACTACATTAGGCAGAGCCCCTCACTAACACTCTTCAAGAGAAACCTTGACGAGTGGATGGGTAACAGAAAATACAACCCTGGGATCACTTCATTGGCTCTTCTTGACAGAGGCTCAGTTAATTAATCAATGGGGCGGCAAAAGCTGACACACTCTGGCTAGGCTTATAAATGCCCTCGGGCAGATAGCCTAGTACCTACCTATGAACCTATTTATTGCTGTGTGTTTCTTGCCAAGGTGAGGATACTTAACCATTTCTTCTAGCAAAATAAATATTTGGCAGAGCTCTAGCTTCCCATGTTCTGAAGCAAGAAAGCTATAAAACTTTGGCACCCCAACTAGTGTCTTTATACTGTTATGCTCAAGCTGTACAGTCATTAGGGTTGGTGGGAAGTATCTTAAATCTTTAAAAGCTGGCCGGCCATCCAATCCTTGACATAATGTCCCATATGGCTGAGGCTTCTCCAAAAGTGATCTAATAATGAACATGTACTTATGCACTTAAACTATAATTATAATGCTAATATTGTTTTTAACGTATGATTTGTCCAGGTAGCAGTGCACCTTTTAGGTTGGACTCTACAAGTAAAAATAATGTATTATTGTTTATAGTACTACCTGCTTTTCTAAAGTTCATTACAACTGATCAGTAGCATAATCTACAGGAGCTTTGGTCAATAATATCTTCTTCTTTTATAACAAAATATTTAAATGCATACAAACTGTGTCCTAAGTTAAAAAAAATAAATGCACCGTGCAAAATCGTATTGTGGACCTAACCTAGTTATTTTATTGTCATTTAACTAGCATGTATTTTCCTTGTATATTTCAACTACTATGTGGTCCTTCTTTTTTGTACATTTAAAAATTTAATAAAAAGAAATTTTGACAAAATAGTGATTGTAATATTCACCAGTGGCAGAAATGTTATAAAATGTTTTGTCATCCATTTGGCTGTTTTAATCTGCAATTTGAAGAGAACCAAAAGAAATGATTTACTACTAGATGGAAAGTTTGGGAAAATATCAGTGGCATGAGGAAACAGTACCCCCAGAATCATTATTTTCTTTCTCATTAGGATGACTTAGAAAAGAGCTAGTCATACCACAGTGAAATACTACCATTACAGGCCATACCAGAAAAATAAACTAAAGCATGCTGAAATGATACAGTACATCATGTCTGCCTATAACCATTAAATTCATAAGTATATTACATTCATTGAAATGTTCCTAAAGAATGTCAATGCTAGTCATCATTTCCTTGTAAAGGTAAAAGAGAGACAAACTGAATTTTATTTTCAATGTAATGTTCTGATCCACTGATAGACTATTTCAGGAATAGTCCATGCTGCAGGATGAAAAAATTACTTAGATGATATTTTTACATTTCAGAATACAGACACGTATCTGCAAAAGCAGGGCTTTATAACACCAAAGACATGTGAACATACATTAAATTAGGTGCATAATTATACATATAACAGGAAACAGTTATTTACAATATTTGCATGGATCCATTTAGGTTTCTCTTCTCTAAATATTAAGATAATTAGACATTTTTAGACTCTGTGTCATGTTTTAAGTGCATTTTTATATGTGAAAATAAATAATATGCTAATAAATTGTACCAGACCTCTGTATTTTGGGCACAAATAAAAAAAAACATATTAATGTATGCACCCCCTTGATAAAGACTGTTTTGAGAAATCCAAAGAATAAGAAAATTCAGCTAGCTGTTTATCATATTTATATCAATTGATCCAAACAAGAAAATCATTACTCTCACTAAAAGGCTATTTGTATTTAAACACGGCAAATCAGAATAAGGTTTAGAAAATGCAATAGTTAAAAACTCAGTGAAGTGAGTTATGGATCTGACATTTGCTACACTTGACCATATACCATAGAATAGTTAATAAAGCAGATCTGATTGGTGTTTTTTTCTCAGTAGAAAGTAATTTCTTTTAACAAATTATACAAGCCAGACAGAAAGGTATTTGGTAGATGCTGTGAAACAAAGACTTTGCAATTAACACTGATGAAACCATCCAGTACCAAGAGCGAATAACTGTGCACTATCATTTTACTGCTGAAATGAATGCAAGGTCATGAAAATATTGCTTTATGTGAAAAAATCTTTGAATATAGAATAGTTGTCTATGATGGATGCAGTCTTAGCAAATTCTGTAAACAATGACTAGCAAGTGGTGGTGTTATTTGATTTTCTCACTACTAAATGCCTTATATTTTAAAATATGCTAAACTAGCTACATCTACTGTTTTTTTTTTCTAGCGCACTGTAATGACTGTGAAAACAATTTCAGCACCATCATAGCAGACTCAGGCTGATCCATCATTTATCCTTGACAACATATGTCCCTACATCATATAGACCGTGTAACTACATGTGCAATTTTTGCCTATATTAAGAGTGGGTCTGGATGAGGCATTTGGTATCTAATGTTGCCTCTTGGTTCTTCATCTCGTGATCTCACCGTTTTCTTCGGGAAGCCAGCCCTACTCTTTTCTCTGCCATGAATTATTGTTTCACCCATCCTTGGCACGAGGTTGTACCAGTGCACAACATTCTTCTGTTTCAAACATGCTGATGAATTCCATGATTACATCTATCTTGTAGTGTTTATTCTCCAGCATCTTTACATTAGCCTTGTTTATAATAATAGAAACATCAGGTGCAGTTCTATCCTACTATATGAAATGCTTCACCTTGACCTATGCATCCCTTGGAGGTGGGCAAAGCCCATGAATTGTGCTTCAGTCTGCACTTTCAGTATAGCAAGCCAGTAACTGCTTTTTAATTGTAACTGGCCGTTGCTATGTGTTATGCCAGAAATACAGTTGGCAGGACTGTACCCTCAGGAAGTGCTTTCTGTGTTTTATTCTTGACTTTATTGCTTATAATTTGTAACTGCCCAGGGATACACTTAATAGAGCCTCTGCAAAGAGACCTTAAGCTGTGCCCCATGATTCTAATGTATTCCTCAGTTCTTCCTTGTCCAAGTTTTACAAGATTCCCTAGGATCTCAACAAATGACTATAGCGCCAACTTTTCCTACATGTCATGCTGTAAATCAGAAAAGATCACAATGCAGTCCTTACTCCAGTATGACCATTGCACTTACTCTTTTCCCATTTGAATATGTGCCAGTTCCTTACTGGGACTATACTGAAACCAAATCATGCAACAGCTTGGAGGTTCATGTCTGCTACTCCACATTCCAAAGAGGATTAGCCATGTGGCCATCTCTCATCATTTCATCTTCCAGCCTTGTCTGATGTGGAGGGCTGTCCTGTGCACCAGCAGGTATCTGCATATTGTAAATTCGGGTCTATATTATGTGATCTAAGAGACAACTCTTCAAACACATAATAATCGACAAATATACAGCGAATGCTGTAAACTGCAAATGACCCTGTCCTCAGATTTTTTCCTCGGGAAAAAACTCAGTTGCCCGTTATTGGGAATTGCCCTTTTCTTCAATGTAGAGCAATGCTGGAGTTGGTATATTTTGTTAGGGGGGGTGTGGTGGGTGAAGCACCCCACTTGATTAGTGTTTTAAGTTTTTTTTTTTTACAGCCATGTGAATTTTTTCCCCGAGGAAAAAATTTGCAGATGTGGCCATTCACGGTTTACAGCATTCACTGTATATTTGTTGATTATTATGTTTTCGAAGAGTAGATTCTTCGATCACATAATACAGACCCATAAAGTCCACCTCTTTGTTTAACAGGTTACAACTCCCTATTCCATCCTCTGATATGTCTGTCATTCAGGCTGCATTCCTTCTAGGAGATACCATGTAAAAGAGTGTTTTAATTTTAGCTTTCCACTTACAAGCTGCATTGCTTCCTGTGTCACTTCGGGAATACTTATTCTTTGGGATGAATAATTGCTTCCTTGCATTTAATTTCTTAGTCAATGATAGCCTCAGAATCCTCCATGCATACAAGCCCACATATATTTTTTGTCAGAAAAGCTTCATGTTCAAAACCTCTATACCTCTATACATGCCACCACTGAAGTCAACACTGTCTAGATATTTAACATTAATCTCCTATCTGGGTGAATGAAGAAAATGACCCATCCATTAAGGTTTATACCTCCTTATTCACAGGAGATAATCTATCATACTCATGCTGGCTTTCAGCCTTGAGTCTTTGTGAAATGGCATGGTCATCGAGTGCAGCCAACAAATGAGCATCATCTTAGGGCCAGGAAATGGACATGCATGCCAATGCTGCCTGGATGAGGAGTATAACAGTTGCTTGAGAACTCTTTCTATGAGCCTTCATACTGCAAAACAAATGTACTAAAATCAGCTTTTAGTGATCCTGAAATTTGCAGTTTTCTCTTCTGTTGTTTGACCATGAAGTTAGCATATTGAATCTGGTGGGTGTGGGAGTCTCCACTCACATAGGGGGGTGTAAGTTGATACTGGAAAAATGTATTGGCACTTACATAAAATTGTTCATATTCTGATCGACAGCTCCTTGCATGATACCTCTTCCTAAAGATGGGGAACGAATGCACACAATTACCTTTGCAGGTTGATGTTCCAAAGACATGGATGCCACAAAATATGAAAAAAAAATGCTTTAAATGGCAGTGATACATTAACATTTTCCCATTTCTTCTTTATGATATGCATTAATGATCTGACTTGTTGGGAAGCACAGAACCTTTCCACTATTAAACCATCCTTTCCTGGCACCTTACAGCTAGGTAAGAGTTTCAGGGCCCGCATGATCTCTTCCTCTTACAGTTTTCTGTTCTAACTTTGGAACTGTTGGGATTTCAGTCTATGAGCATTATCCCATTATAAAATATCCTGACTCCCTTCCTTCCAGGTGCTACCCCTTTGCATGTATGTATGTTGGCATACTGCTCTATCAAAACCTCATATTTGTCCTCAAGAGAAGCCATCACCTCCTCAGACGAGAAATTCTCACTCACTTGTGTCAGCCTATTTCTCTCCTTCTGCTTAATCTCCAAGGCAGGAGTCATCCTTGTTTCTTACCTCTTGTTCCTGCAAAAGATGGATGACCTGGTCAGATGCTCGTTTATCTTTTCTGTCACTATGGACTTGTACTATTCCTTTAACTTTGTGTAACACTGAATTCAATTTCTAATCTGGCTTAAAATGGCTTGAACTGCACAATTTTATATATATATATATATATATATATATATATATATATATATATATATATATATATATATTATTCATAACTGACTACAGCACATAAACTCATTCATCATCTAGAAAAATAATCTGCACTAAAAAACATATTACTGCCCTACTGTCCAGCAACAACCTCCATTCTAGTAGATAAATCTTACTACTCACAAATAAGTCAAGTAGTGTTGCAGGAGACTCTGTCTACTCTCAATATGTTGCTGAACTCTGGAATAGTATCCCTACACAAATAAAACTCTCCAACAAACTCAATAGTTTTAAAACATGGCTTCAGCAACATCTTAACCAATCCTGGTCCTGCACATGCTCATCACCAGGTTAAGACTTTGTGCTCACCATACGATACTTTCCAAATATTCTCAAACAGAATACTCTCATCTTCTCACAAAAATTACAAAACAATTTTTATAAATAACAGCTACCTGTACAATGCACTACGTTACACATGTGCTTTCTCTTTAGTAACTTCTACCTTTGTAATATCTTAGAATGTATAAATGTAAGTACTGTATGTGTATAAATGTAAATAGAAATGTAACTATTCTGTGTTTAAATGGAACTAAGCAAAATGCAATGTAAACTTTTTCTCACCCAGCCTCTGATGAAAATGGGTATTGCCCAGTTTGACTTTCCCAGTAAACAAAGATAAATAAATGTCCATATTTCATTGATTTTGACATGCAGCTTCATCAGGTGAATTTCCTTTTCATCCAACACTGAGCCAAAACTGATTTACAAATGCTGCAAAGTTTAGGTTTCATGGACTCCCACTAGACAAAGAGTGGTGTGGACCCTAGTGGATTTCTTGGGTTAAACACTCTAGTGCCATTGGTGTGAGATTAATACATTTAGTTTCTCCCTCCTTTCAGTATTAATGGATCTATTCCATACAGTAAATTTGGAGGCTTCTTGTCACTTAGTATTATGCTGAGTGAGTATCTGGACTGGAATTAAGCACCGACAGCTGTATAACCTACTTTCTATTGAATGCAAAGGTGTAATAAAGTTAAAAAATCTGTACTTGTCAATCAAAATGTCTTTTGTGAGTCTGCAAATTTAATGTCACTTATACAGTCCTTCAACACCGGTAGAACTTTATTGCTTGCTTCCTTCCCTGGGTTCACTCAGTCCTTAGATGGTGCATGATACTAACGTGATACTCCCTCATTTAACACATGGAAATCATTTGTATTCAATCCAATGAAATTTTAAAGAAGAAAACAAAGTAATCAAGGCAATCTTTGCTGAGCCCACTTAAACTTGCAAGCCTTATGGGTCCTGATGTGCCCCCTTTTTTCCCAACCCCACAGTCCTTCCTCATCTTTATGGTACTTTTCCAGCTGCAATTATGTCTTCCTATTATGATGGCTATCTCTGTCTCAGATTTAGACATATGCTACGAGTTCATTATGATCTGGCCTCAGTATCTCTATTATAGGATAAGAACACCCACCCTTGAAGACTTTTAATAAATGTATATAGTTTGGATCTTTTTAAAGTGGAGTCTATGCCTCTTTCATTCTTGTATTAAAGGTTAAACGTTACCAGTATGAACACCTCCTCTGTTCCCCTTCAGCACTCACATCTACTTATAATTTAACTGATTCACTTTTTATATGCCTATATGTTTTGCTATCACATTGCTTGTTAAATAAAAAGCACATCAGTGAATTGCAGTTATTTAATCAAATAACACTATATGCAAATTGAAACACTATTAGCACTCCACAAGCACCTTGGCAGCTAAACAATTGTGTGATGGTGCTTCAGGTATCCTTTCAGTTCCTTGTTGAGTAATACTAGTTTGCTCAATACCTGTTTGGTTCTCCTTCCCCCTCTCTGTTATCCTTGGACATTGGTAATAGTCCTTTTCTGCTCACTCTCTGGAATACACTTCTAGCAGATTATCCACAGCTTTTCTTGCAAGTTTACAGTTTTTCTAAGTTAGTTCCTTCTGTTGTGTTGATCAGCATTTCATCTACTTTTTTCTGAATGCCTGCTTACTTTCTTCTGCATCACTATTCTACACATCTGTCTTAGTGATGTTAGGCACTTGTTCCTCATATGAATGGAACACGCATCTTATCAGTATTTCATGGTTATTTAATGAGGGTAGCAACATCTTGCCTTTGTCTTTGGGCAACATTTCACTCTGGCCCATAATGAACATAGCAGCAAGTTTTATACAACTCCATGGCATCTATTGGTTGTCGGATCCTTTTTCTTTTCCATGTCTGTACATAATTTTAGATAATTCGTCCTTATCCTATGTCGTGATTTATTTATTGATACTGCAGCTTCCTCTGGAGCAGCAAAACTGCTTGAATTGTCTCCCATTTGAACTCAACACTGCAGAGCAGTGAAGATTGAGAAGGCTTTCTTTAAGAGGGAGTCTTCTGGATTTTATTTATTACTCACCTTTTTTTGCTTTTACATCTGGAAACAGTGTAACCTCTCTTCTAGTCAATATGACTATGTTGACTGCTCTACGTTCATTGAAATTAACATCAATATGCTTGCAGTAATTAAAGAATTAATTGTTCAGGTGAGCAGTATATGGCCTCAGTTATTCATAGTACTGGTAACCACATATTCATTGCCTCTGGCAATGTCTGTCAGAGTAAAAAACATGAAGGAAAGCAAGAAGCCAGGAATAGGTCCACCACTATTTATTAAATCAAATAACCATAAGCACTTTCATCAAGTCCATTACAAGACTTCATCAGATAAATAATGAACTGAAAAGCCAAGTTTAAAAATCCTTCCCATGTCACATGATCCACCCCCAAGTTAATTAACTAATTAAAACCAACAGTAAAAATGCAAGAGAAAAATAAATCACATTATACAACATCTTAAAGCACATAGATTTAAAGCCTTAAAAACTAAAATAAATATGTATATCATTATGTGAATGAACCATTATAACCAAATCTATCTAAGTTGTGCCTTCATTTTTAGTACACAACCAATGGATGCTAATTGATTTAAACAGGGAAAACCCACAGCATTTAAACATAATATCCAGTAAAGTTCCTGGTTTTCCAGAAACAGCTGAAGTTAGCCTTGGATGATTTTATGAGGGACCTTAGTTTCTTACTGATACTGATTAGGGATGTCTTTCCTTCTTGGGATTTGCTTTTTTCCTCCTTCTATTGTGTGTGTGTGTGCATGTGTGTGCATGTGTGTGTGTGTGTGTGTGTGTGTGTGTGTGTGTGTGTGTGTTTGTGCGTGCGTGTGCGTGTGCGTGTGTGTGTGTTGTTCGGCTTTTCCCAGTTAGGGGTCGCCACAGCGGAACTCCGGTCCGCTAATGATTGGCAGTAGATTTTTACATGCTGGCTTGTCTACCAGACTGGTTTCCTTCTCTTAGAGGAGTGAGTCTTGGTTTTGCTAGGGATGGCATGATCCATGCATCCTTGTAGGTGCTCATAGAATGCATTTGTAAAGGTTTCTGTATCTTGAGCAGCATTATCCTTTAGCGTGGGGGCTGTGAAACTTACCGCCTCTGTCTTAAGTAAGGTGAAGTTTGCTTTAGAAAAGTTTTTTACTGTGGTTTCCTTAGTTGGAGGTGGTGGTGGGGTGTGGACATCCAGAGTGATTAGTTTATGGTCTGATCTAACCAGTGACAGGTTGACCTCCGGTGTGGAACACCTGTCGCCCATGTTTGTGATGACCAGGTCCAATATGTTTTCATCTCTGGTAGGGGAGTTTACCAGCTGATCCAGGGAATTTGAGTTGATGAATTCCAGGAAGTGCTGGGCCTGGGAGGTTGTACTCGAGTAGTTTTCCCAGTTAATGTGGTACGAATTGTAGCCCGGTAGTGCTGGGGTGCTCTCTGGAGCCTTGAACCAGGTTTCAGTTAATGCACAGATTTCGATGTTTTCCATACTGAGGAGTGCTTTGAGTGTGTGCATTTTGAGATTTAAACTCCTGGCATTGAGTAGCATAACCCTCAGTTTTTTGTTAATTGTGCTGTTTATGGAGGTGGGTTTGACTTTTGAGCCTTGCCTAAAAATGGCACTATGGGGGCAGCAAGAGTCTTGGCCAGTATTCGAAAGCCTAGGGGTGACAGGTGCAAGCTGTCTCTTGTGAAGCAATGTGGCTTGTCGAGCATGTTGTCCCAGGTTGACAAACACTGGATCCCCTTTGAATGACACCAGAAGCTTAGCCAATTGTTGAAATTTATATTTTTTATTTATACTGAGGTATCACTCTTGGTGAGGGCAGGATGCTACTCAGGGTCATACCAGCCTGGGCTACATGATCAGAGAGCTCTTCTATGACTCTTTTCATGTAGTCCAGGGAGGTACATCTCAGGTCATTCACACCAACATGAACAATGACATAGTCATATTTGTACTTGTTCTGGAGTGACCTGAGTGCTTGTGTTATGTGGTGGATTCTGGCGCCTGACTGGCAGCTATCAGTAACCTTCTACTTGTCCAGCCTAGTGAGTGGGACATCAGTGTACCTGACTATAGAGTCACCTATTACTAGTGTGTTAGGTATGTTATTTCACCTTAAGGGCTGTGATTGTGCAGCACACTGATTTTGTGAATTGTGTGTTTGTCTGGTTTGTGATGGGAGGTGCAGGTTGCTTGGGTGTCTGCTTTGGAGGTCTCTGATGCATTTGCAGGTTTTTATTTACAGCCTCCGAGTATGATTTTATGTATTTATGTGTAGGTTTTGCCAGTGCTGGTTTAGTAGGTTTGTATGTGGCTGGAGGTGTGGTGCAAGTGTTAACCTTCTCCTCTTGACTGTCTGTTCCAGTCTTGGGTGGAGACAGCTTAGCCTCCAATTTGGCTGTATAATTGCATCTCTTGCATATGTTAGTGTTTTGTGGTAGGAGGAGAGGGTTTTCTGTGTACATGAGGCAGTTGTAACATTGCCTCAGGATACCCAGATTCACCAGCTGGACTGGAGAGTACACCTGAAATTGCCCTTTGGTCATGGATGAATAGTAGGGTGAGCTGCTTGGTTGGTGATGGGTGAATAAAGAGCCTTGCCCTGCTGGGCAAGCAAGTGTCAGGGTATATTAGTACTTGCTATTAGGTCTGAGCAAGTGCTGGGCTGTATGATGCTTTTTGAGTGCTTAGGTTGAGAGTTAGACTAGTTTCAAGGGAAAAACTGAAGAGGAGACTTAGTGGAGCCAGGAATAATTTAACCCTAGCTAACAGGCACTGCCCGGCACAAAAAACAGTGAAAATATGTTTTTTATAGCAGGGAAATAAAAGAGATAGAAATTACCCCAAAATGGCCAATAAACTACTAACTTCTGGGCTGGAACCACTCCTCCAGGGACAGATAGTCTGCTCAAAGCTCGCCTCTCTCACAGGTGAACAGAGAAACTTCCTTCTATTCAAGTAAGGTATGGGCAACTCAGAAACTTGTAACACAGCCCTGAATTCAGCAGTAGCCTGAAAACTGGACTATACTATCTTAGAAAGGCGGGAAACAAGGCGTTTTTTTGAAAAGATAAGGCAAAAACAGTAAAAAATACACTAAAAACAGCTTTGAACGGCTACAAATGATCAGAAAAGGCTATCGCACTTTAGTGTGTAGCCTACAACAGTTAAACAAATTATTTAAACAAAAAACGACTTTTTAAAAGTGCAGGCAGTCAAATAAGTACAATATGTGAAAAAAAACAAGCTTTTGAATCAAAATAAATGCTGGGAAATCGGCGTTTAGGTGGAAAACAGTTAAGTACAGCAAGAAAGTACAGAAAACTGATACTTAATCACTCTAAAGTCTCTCTTCTAAGCTAGAAGGCTTGTATCAGTTTAAGGCTTTCTAGTGCTTCCCAGTAGGTTAGTTACAGGAAAGATGGGAAACAAGCGAAGATGTGGTCTTTTAAACCAGAAAGTTGAAAGAGATGGACAAACTGTCCAAATAGTCAATAAACTACAATTTCTGGGTCAAGAACCACTCCTCTTGTGGTAGACAGGCTACCTAGTGCTTACCACTCCCACTGATAAGCTAGATGGCTTTCCACCAACACAGAAAGGCTTGTGGGGCTCAGAAGCTTACCAACAGTCCTGGATACAGCAACTCTGTATCTGGACTAGGCTAGGTACAGGAAAGGTGGGAAACAAGCACAAGTGCGGCTTTTAAACCAGAAAGTTGAAAGAGATGGAAAAAAAACTGCCCAAACGGCCAATAGCTACAATTTCTGGGCCAGGGACCACTCCTCTTGTGGTAGATAAGCTACCTATAGTATAATAAACTAAATTTAAGAGAATCCCTCCAAGCTGTATTGTAGAAATATATTTACATTAATAATTTCTTCAACATTTGCAATAAATGCCAAAGAATTTCCCAACACATGTTAGTAACTCTGCAGGAAGTGACAGAGCATCACAGAGTCAAGCACATGCTGACATTGGCTCCCTATTGAAATGTCGACACTCAAAATGCTGAGTGACAAAAAACACCTCCCCAAAAAAATGAAAACCCAAAGAAACGCAAATCTTGAAAATTAGCAGCAAAGAAGAAAACGGCAACAGTTACACGAAGTACGGCTACAGACCACATAAAATGTAAACCAGAAACTTTTAATAATCGGTAAGCACTTTCACCACTGTCCATGGCTTCATCAGACCATATACAAACATAAAAAGCATTTAAAACCATTTTTAAAACATTTCCTATACAGCTCATTAACTTCAAATCATCTCCAAACCAATCAAATTGCTACCAATACGCCCCCATTCTTTACACATCACTTCCTTAATACATTGCATTACCAACTTTTAAAAACATTGCTTCATTTCACTAAAGACTCACATTCACAGATACTATATACTTCAAAATATTCCTTATATAACTAATATTCTATAAGCTGTGTGCTATATAATTCATGTATTATTTACAGCAAAGGTGCTACATTCATGTGTAGCTACCCATACTTTATTTATACCATAGCATATCTTTTTCTACCTAGTGTTACTAATATATACTGACCTTTCAGTAAAGTCACTTCCATTAATAAATCCATAAAATTTCAGACATTTATTCAGCAAACCATTAGTTTGCTAGTATTGCAACTAAAATTACAGTTTGGTAAAATACAGGTTACCTTTTTCACAGGTTTATACTTCTTGTCGAACCTTAACTTCATTTAGCATCAAAATCCAACCACAGGATCATCCCTTGGATATATTCCATTCAAATATTAACATATTGTATGTCTTATTTTTATTCCCCAACTTTGACATGTTTGTATTTGCAAAAATATATTCCTCGTGATGTCATTGCGTTAAGCGTATGCTTCGGAGTACATTCTTACACTCCTTTTAGTATATGAACTATAAAACAACAACAAACAGTAAAATATGTGCTTTAAAAGCAACTACTCCCATATATTAATGAACCAGCATACATATCTAATAACCTCCGCTCAGAAATACCACCAATCTGGATAGAGGCAGGCTATATTTACTCATTTGTTCTATTAGTTATGTATTCAAATCCAGAATATAAATACTAAGTACTCTATAGACTATATGAGTGTTATCAAAAGTATGTTTATACAAATTTACAAGTATAATAAACTAAATTTAAGAGAATCCCTCCAAGCTGTATTGTAGAAATACATTTACATGAATAATTTCTTCAACATTTGCAATAAATGCTAAAGAATTTCCCAAGTAGTAATCATGCAAAAAATACCTAGAAGATAGTATACCGAAACCAGATATCCTATATTGTTATAAGATACCATATGTATCTATTGGTTTCCTGTTGTAAATATTGAAAACTGCTCATCTCCTTAAACTTTTTTGCAGGACAGCAAGCCTCCCACACATCCCAAACTTGTATATACCAGCTCTGAGTTTCTCATACCTCACAGAAAGGGAATGACATTCCCTTGCATTTTGGGACTCAATATAGCAGGTTCCAACATTTGAAATGGTTAACACTGACATTACTTAAGCTTGTACAGGGAGAAAATTCACCTCTATACCAGTATCTCTAAACTCAAGTGAACATATTCAGGATGATGGTAGAAATTCAGAGGTAACAGTATCCCCAGTGACACCTTTCCAAAGAGGAGTCAGACCCAGAAATTTGCTAAAAACAAACCACTGGATTCCCAGCAACAATTTGTTGTGAAATATTTAGGGCTTGGAGCACTGCCACAGAGAGTCAGTTGGAAATGGTCAGTCCTATGTGAAAATTTCCAGCACTTACTAACAAGATGACCACTGGAGCACAGAGTAGAGATAATGTCATGATGTCACTGATGTGTAGTATGGTGGCCCACCAATCACCAATGACCACCTCCATTCATGCACTAATTATAACTTAACAGACTCAAGTAGGAGTCACATTTGAAAGAGGAAAAGGACAGGGTACTGTCCAGACTTGGGGGAAAATTACATGACACTACATGTCCTTCTCAAGAAAGTAATGTAATTAGATGGAGAAAAGATGTACAATAGATTTCATGCAGGCCACATCAGCATTCATCTACACCTAGATGAAACTCTCATTTAAAGTCCTAATCACATTCCTGCAACATTGTCACATCAGTGTTTGTAGTATCACCTGCATCAACTAGGTCATGACATCGGACTAGCTCACCTTCCAGCTTTCAAGACAACCCCTTTTCAAAATCACTTGCACCATTACCTAGCAACACAAAACCAAAACCATCATCACCTAGCCTATCTTAAAGAGACATGTATGGCACATCTGACCTTGACCTAGTGTAATTCAAGTGTGACATTTGTTACTTAGAATTTGACCATCAAACACACACACACACACACACACACACACACACACACACACACACACACACACACACAAAACAATGTTTCACTCAGAGGGAAATAAGTTATTAAACAAAAAAGTCAAATAAAAGGAAGTAGAATTTGGACAATATCCAGCTGTATACATTTCACTTCTATAATTGTATTGCTTAAAACTCATGGAACTGTGGAAAGAAATCTGTACATCATAGCATAAGATTGCAATGTTTAATACCATAAATGTTCTATGCATTACCATTGTTACAGCTGGCAATTATGTAAAATGTAAAAGTAGTAATACAATACAGTATTTGGAGGAAACACTAGTAAGAAAATGAAACATTAAAATGAGCATCCTGCCATGTGTATAAGCACTGCTGCCACTTCACCCTCACCACTGCATAAATGATGATGATGTTTTTTATCTCTGAGGTCACAAATTATTGTGTATGACAAAATGAAATAATATGATGTGCAGTACTTCAACAGACAATATAGTTCAAACTGAGGAAACATTGCATAATATAAAAAATAATATGATACATTTTCATTCAATTTGAAAGAATGACATCATGTCAAATACTGAAGATTAACTTTTTACTAACTGCACCACCTCAATACATTCAGTTCATGCATAGTTAAGTACACTCCGCAGCCGAATTTATTGTACAAAACAGTTAAAAATGTGATTATTCATTATATGATGGATTACAACATCCCAGAACAGGAGGTACCGAATACTCGGGCATGATTTTTTCTAACAATAGTATCAGTACTTGTTGAGAAACAAAAAAAAAAATCAATTATTTAAAGATAAGAAAGAATGTCAAATGAACAGTGACAGTGGACCATGCACCACACAGTATAGCCCACAGAGATCAATTATACGTTATATATTTTTACAAGAAAGTAAACACTAACCTGAATGTCATGGTCCATAGTTCTAGACTGAACACCACCTCTCAACCTGCACAGCCATATGTAATGCATGAGCGTGCCATATGGTCCCCTACTACAGTTGCCAGCTGATCACTTTTAGTCATAGTAGGACTGGAATTGGGAGCTGCAGTGACAGCTTTGGTCATTTCACTACCAGACTGGTACATGATCATGTTGTGCAGAATGCAACATGCAATAAGCATCCAGCATGCAGTAGCTGGGTCATACTGAAGAACATCTCCAGTCTCATCCAGGCACATAAAAAGACTCTTCAAGAGGTCAAAGACCCTCTCAATGTCAATATAGGACTGGGTTGGGGCTGTGTTGAAGTTGTGTTCTGAAGCTTCACTTGGATTATTTACTGGTGTCATGAGTCATGGCTCCAGTGAATAACCAACATCACCTAAAAGTAAAACAAAGAGAGAAAGACACACACACACACACACACACACACACACACACACACACACACACACAGGAGGGGGTCAAAAACAAGGAAAATTGTTTTAGCATTCTACAATACATTTTCTCATGAATAAATACTTAAATAAAATAGAAGAAACTATATTTTCCACTTACTAACAAGATGACCACTGGGCATCCTACCATGCAGGAAGAGGTGGTAGAGTGAGCTACTGTACCACATATTGGAATCATGTACACTGCCAGGATGCTGGACAGAGATGTTGGTGCTGTACCTCCATATTTCACATGTGGTCTGATAATTGATAGACTGGTAGCCCTTCCTGTTGTGGTACCACTCCCCCTGTGGAGTAGATGAGACCCTAATTCATCATGGGTTCAATCTATCACACTGACTACCTCAGGGAAATGTGTCACCCTGACCTGTGGTGAGACCAGGAAATAGATGTATTAATCTATATGTGCTCAAAGTACATCCAGGAAATGTTGAAATATCCTAGAGATTGAAGCCTGTAAGATACCCAACATGCACCCACTCTACTTCTGGAAGGTCCCCATGACATGTATAGTGAGGGCTATTCTTAACTTTGTATCCAAAGAGTTAGGAAGTCCATGCACCCCCCCAGTGCCCATGTGGGGGCTATACATACTCACTGAGAGCATTATAATATCCTTATCTACTCTGAACTATTAAGTATCTCCCAGTTGTCAAACACATACTGATTTATTCTCTGCCTATGTATCTGCATTTTGGCTGCAGAGCGCCACTTGGTGGAATGTTTTGGCTCATTCAAGACAAGCAGCTCACAACGAGAATTAGCAATGCTAGCAGCAAGTGATAGCATCATCAATGATTGCAAAGTAGGTAGAAACGGTGAGATCCAACTTTTATTAAGAATGCAGACGATACTGAAAAGGGAGAGAGAGGGACTGTAAATCACAAGCAGGCATGAGATGACTTCATTACCATACATCATTTTTCACTTGAATCTTATTATGACTTAATTTTCTTATACTCATTCGAAGTCTTTAAACATTAGTGCAAGTGACCTCTGGAAATCAAGGCTTTGCTGTGCTTATTGACAAACACCATGTAATGACTATGAATGCCACCCTGTATCCCCTCAATGTTCTTCTTTATTGCTACTTAGAAACCTGAATTTTTTACATGATTTGAAAAACAAAATAATTTTTAATTTGGCTAAATTACGTTTCAGTTTATCCACCCATTTCTAGTGGTATTTTATTTGTGATTGCTTAGTTTTAAACATTATACACCAAAACCAAAAAAGAAATAAAAAAGATAAATAAACCACCTCAGTTTGTTTAGTTTTTGCTTCTTGGCCATTGCGGGATTCATGTTTACATTTTGCTGATTCCATGTGCCTCTTCTGACCTGGCAAATTCAGTTTGCAGTATTGTTGCACTGCATTGTACACCTGCTACCAGACTGTCCTTCTTAACACTCATGAAGCCACACTTTAAACATTAATTACTTCATTTTTATAGCAAATTGCAGTTTAATTCTATATTTAGTGAAATCAAGAGCAGAGCAGTCCACAAACTATGTAGTTGTTGTTGTGTCTTTCGGCTTATCCCAGTTAGGGGTCGCCACAGCGGAACTCCGGTCCACTAATGTTTAGTAGTGGATTTTTATGTGCCGAGTTACCAGCCCTGATGCACAACCTTCAATGAAGGCATGCCCCATTCACGTACGCCTCCACACAGAAGAAGCTCTAACTGAGAATCGAACACGACAACGTCTTGCTGTGAGGTGACAACGCTATAGCAGCACCACTACTGTGGGTCCACAAACCATGTAGTCCATATAATAAATCCACCATAAGCAATACATTCCTTTATTTTGAATTAGGTGAGCCCTTTAACATAGGAGCATATGAGAGAGTTTCCATCAAGCACGTGCTATCTAGGAAGTTAAATGTGAAATAGCCCTGAAATAGTATGATTAAGTTTAACAGTTTTTATTTGATTATGTTTTACATATTTTTTATTTGTTTATTTAAGGTTTTCAATCGGGTATATATGTATTTCATTACAATTTATATACTGTGTAAGGTGCACAGTGTTATGTGTGTTGAAGTGTGCCCTTTTGAAATTTTGTGCTTTTACTTTAAATTAATGCATTTGTATTGTTCAGTATAAGCTGAGTGGCTTATAAGTATTATTTAAATGGGATCGAACCAGTATTTGGTTGAAGGTCTAAAGAAGCTCCTATGTGAACATGCTTACCTAATTCGAAATAAAGGAATTTATTGTTTATGGTGGATTTATTATATGGACTACATGGTTTGTGGACTGCTCTGCTCTTGATTTCACTGATTACTTGCTGTTTTTATTTGAGCAGTACCACATTTGCCCTTCATGGTGTGTTATTATCTTCATTTAATTCTATATTTATTTTAATGCAGAGGGCTACACCCCAACTATTTTACATTTGAACCAAGATGATAAGGATCCCTCAAAGAAAGCTTTTGCTTACAGCAATGATCTTATGCATGGCTTAGTATCTCATTGGTTACTGCAAAGCATAGTACTCATTAAAACTATTTTTCTAATAAATAATTTTCCATATTTGTATATTATGCTTAAGTCTTATAAAACAAATTTATAAGCATCTAAAGAGAAAATTTATCTGACACTCTGTAAAAATGTTCAGTTATATTTGTGAATTGCGCTTTTACTATTTTTACCAATCTGGCAGAAGTAAAAGAAATCACTCGCAGAAATGTTCGATTCTATGCTCGCCTGATTCTTCTGATAACTTAACAAAGGATAAATCCTCTACTGCCACAAACATTGATATTGAGTTGGCTGAAGTTAATTCAGCTTCTAAAAGAGCAAATGAAGTGACTTTTCCACACAATCCTTTAGCAAAAGGTGAAGAATGGACAAGATATATTGTAACAAATAATGACATGGTTGCAGAGGTTTCATAAATCAATTACTGTCAAAATATAAATTGTTTAGTTCCATCAATGCTCAACCAGTTTTTCCCATCGGGTTGGGGTGTCATATCAGCAGTAACAATCAACGTATATTATAATAAACAGTTATGGACTTTTTGTGATCTTTTGAATTTTGCTTTATTTTCAAGCCACACATCTGGGCTACCCTGAGGTTTTTGGTTATTAACAATCATCTGTAGCCAATAATCACACCACAGGATGGCTAGACCTGCTGCAGTTGTTCTTCCATACTACATGCCTACATGCACACTCCACATATATTACCAATTTAGTGTGTTCATTCTACCTGGAATGTGGGAAGAAACCAGAGGAACTAGAGAAATACCACACAAATGCAGGAGTGACAAGTAGATTCCACACAGAACACATCCCAGCCAAGAACTGAACTGGAAAACCTCTTGCTGTGAAGCAATAATGCTACATGCTGTGTCACTGTGCCACCCTATAAATTCTTCTGTTAATGTTAATAATATAGCACATAATATTCCCAGTTAATCTTTGTCTGTCTTTGACAAAATACTTTGAAATAAAGGTTTAAATTTTGTTCCATCTGCATATACATCTGAACATGAAACAGTATTAGATGGGAATATTTTTTGCCACTGCTAAAACCTTAAATAGTTGTTTAAAGACTCAGATATTATATTAACTAGGGAAATATACTCCTTTACTTTTAACTTTAGGAAATCTACTTTCAATTTTCCTTATAATCACTGAAATGATTTACTTGTTAATGTAAATGGAATTTTAGAAACAATAGATATAATTTATACAAGGAAGAGAAAGAGACTTTGAAGAGTCTAAAAAGAAACAGGAGAAAGCAATTGTAAATACATATAAAGGATGTGCCATAGTTCTTTGTGTGAACTGCCAATGGAGACTTATAAATTAAAAGCCTTATCACAACTAAGAGGCAACAAATTCTATTCCGGTTATGGACTGGTATTACTTTTAAGAATGAAACGGGGTTTTTGAAATTTACTCCAATATTTCTACATAATTCCTAAAATACATAGAACACTTGTAATTCCTCGGGAAGAACTACTATTTCTGAGTGGAGCTCTTTTTAACTAAACCCTTCACTGATTTCCTAGAACTATGTCTGTCACTGTTACTTGCTTTGTTAAGACCTACACTACAGGACTCATCCGAAGTTCTTACAAATAATATGTGATTTAAAAATGGAGACTAGTTGGTACATGCATATTGTGGACGTATACTCTTTGTATATATAGCATCCCACATACTGCTGGACTGGAAGCCCTTGTTTTTTAGGTATAGAAGTCAGATTAATATTGTTCATCTTTTTATTGCTGGACTGGAAGCCCTTGTTTTTTTTAGGTATAGAAGTCAGATTAATATTGTTCATCTTTTATTGCCTTCCTCATATTGTGAACTATAGATGTACTTATTAAGAATATGTTTTGTTTTGACAGTATTTGTTATTCACAGTTACAAGGAACAATACCCGGCCCTCCTTTTCTCCTGACTTATATAGATCTTTTATGGGGTATCGGGAAGAAGAAACAATTTATAGCACAAGTTCCAATATATATTTTCATGTTGTAGATGTGGCAAAGCTGGTGTTGAAATTAGATGCTGTAGAGCTGAATGAGTTTCTTGAATATCTTAATGAAAAAGGTAGGAATTATAATTTACAGTCATTTTTCAACTTTTTACAATAGATTTCCTTAATGTCTCTGTTGCAAAAGTTTTGGGTGATTCTGTTGCCCCTCTCTTTTCAAAAATGTTTTAAGTAAACATTTTCTACTTGAGGCTACTTGTTGTGAGCTTTGACACATTATTAGCAATATTCTGAAATATGTGCGTCTTAGATTAAGAAGAATCTGTTTTTTATAAGAAGATTACAATAAATCTCTGTTGAATGTTTTATCATTTTGTCCATAGAGGTTATATAAGGAATTTAGTTACAAAACCCCAAGAATTAACTGAGACTAACATAAGAATATATTTCTCACACCTTCAGGCCAGCACTTCTGGCCTATGGTTAACTAAGTTTGCAGATGACTGTAAACTGAGTGTTATTTGATCTTCAACTGACTCACAATTGCTCTAACACAGCTTAGACAATGCTATCAATTGGTGCATAGACAATGGTCTCAAATTAAATGTAAAACAATGTAGCATTATTCATTTTGGTAAACAAAACAGCTTCACGTACCATATAGGAGATGCATCCCTCCAATCAGACACTGGTAAGGGATCTGGGTACTCTTGCTGAAAATTCATTATCATTTGACCATCCATCTCCACAGTAATTCAGAAAGCCTTTGAACTGTCCCATCTAATTTTAAAGGCATTTCCACTATATCCAAAGAAGTCTTAATTCCCCTTTACTCATATCTTAACAGACCTATTAATAAATATAATGCACCTTTTGGCATGTATTTATCTAAACATATCACACAACTTGAGATAACTCAGAGATTCATAACTAAAAAGATCAGTGACCTCAAAAATCTGAGTTATCAAGAGACACTAGCAGCCCTTTCTTTGTACTCAGACTCTTACAGGCTCTTCTGGGGAGACCTATGTCTAGTCCTTTTTGCCAGGAAAGATCCAACCCTATTTGATCTCCTTTTCCCTTGCAGAACCGATGGAACATAAGCTGCTCAGTTAAAGGAAATAAAGCTTCATCACCAGATAAATAAGACACGTTGGCATGATAGATTCATATCTAGATATATCCCTCTCCTCTGTAACACATTTCTACTTCATGTCAGGCAGAGTAGCACCCTTGCCACCTTCAAGGTAAATCTAGATAACTGGATGGGCAGCCTCAGATTTTCTTCTAGTCTAGCTTGCCTTGCCCTCCTTGAGGCTAGGGGAAATTTAGAATAGGGTTTTTTGACTAGGCATAAAATGGTCTATCAGACAGAGTACCTAGTGCTTACCTATGAAGCTAAAAACCTAAATGTGGCAAGATGTAAGAAATGCTTTGTACATTTGTAAGAACACTAATTTAAGGGCTAGAAAGTCTTGTGCATTGCCTTATAAAAAAGGAAAAACTAAAACTGAGATTATAAGGTATAAGCTATGGTACGATTATGGACAATTTGTTAGATTTCAGATGTCTTCCATCCTGCCATATATGTCTTTGAGTCTACTTTATTTATTAACTTTCATTGCATGTATTTAATCCCAGTGTACTGAGTGGAAAACAAGATTGTCTTTTGTGCAATTTTTTATTATATTTCTGTTTGTGCACTCTGTGTAAATGTATATACTGCTGCTTGAGACCGGGTCATGGCTGAATATGGGCAGTAGACCAGTTCATTCACCTGGTTATCAAATAGCACTAACTAACTAACTAGCAAACTCACTAAACAAATTATATTTTGTAAGCAACATTTAGTTGAAGCAGCATATGAGCAGTATATAGAGGGTTTTCTGGATAAGACAGCTGTTCGGAAATAGTTTGGATCAAGTAACACAGGTATAAACAAAGGCAAATGATATAAAAAGGTTACATAATCACATAAAGTGTGAGCAAGTGTTTAGAATAAGAATGCAGGAATTATACAGCAGTCACAGTATACTGAGGTATTGTTACAACATGGAATCTGGCATATAAAAATAAATATAAATCAGAGGTTATAGTTATTAGAAGCTCTTTGCACATGTGATACTTTAAGAAATATAAAGAAATGGATGGCCAGTTTCATAAGGAAGTAGAAATGTGGAATGAGAGTTGTTTTATCAGCATATGACAGATGCACAAGAACAATTTATCAAACATAACATGCTATCTGGACACAAAACATATTAATAAAAGACTGAACAGAAGAACTAAATCCTTCACTGGCACATACAATTAAATACAAAGAAAGTATTATATATTGTTTAGTGACTAAAAGGAAAGAAATGTTATGAACAATAAGCTGGATTCTGAAATGGCTAATGCCTGCATTAAGTCCAATATGGGCTGCTACAGCTGGTGATAACCCATTCTGATTCAAAGACATGCCCACTGTGGTTATCCTATGCATTTTGTAGGATCACTGCAGTGGGCCATCTCCTCAGCCAAGCAACATGTTAATGAGACATTCTGGGGGAGTGGCCTATGTTCATTAGCCATGTACTCTTCCCAAACATGCCTGTAATAAGGTATTTATACAGCCAATTGAATTAGAGAATTCCTCAGTTGCATAGGCGAGCTTCTCAGGCTGAGTTAATTAACTTGGCTAAATCTTTGCACATACCCATTGCTTTCAAAGGGTGAGATCATGTTAGAGGTAGGTGATGGTGAAATTAGCAGAGAGGCAGTGGTAAGGTGTGTACTCATGTGTGCATTTATGTGTATATGTATGTGACTGCATGGGTGAGTATATGCTGAGGGATTAGTGGCCTCAGGTGAGTGAGTGAGTGTGTGTGTGTGTGTGTGTGTGTGTGTGAGACTAAGGAGGGTGCCTCTGTGTGTGACTGCCTGAGGGGTCACAGTAGGGAGGTTAGTTAGGGTATAGGTAGGAGAGGATGTATGTGTGTGTGTGTGTGTGTGTGTGTGTGTGTGTGTGTGTGTGTCTGTGACTGAGGGGGGAATGTCTCTGACAGTCAGATGCAGTTGGCACCAGAGGTAATTACTGTAGGAAAGTACTGATTAGATGACTCCTAGACATGCAGGTTAGCTGATAATGAAGTCTTTTCCTCACTTCAGATAATCATGTATATGAATGACATTTGCCACTATCATGGAAACAGATATTTTTTAGGCTGCAGATCTTAGAAGCCATGGTGGGGCTATTTTTGAATCTCAAGGAATGTCCACTTATGACTGTAGTAGTATAATAAATTGTCTACATAAGAACAAGGGTGGTATTTTTTGGAAAATATTTGGAATAGTGGGTCGGAGAAGGAAAACAAAAATAAGACAAAGAAATACTATTAGCAGCACTTGAATCAGTGTTAAAAAATGCAAAGGGATATTATTCTACAGGGATGGATGCATTTTGATAAGATTTTTGTAAACCAATGACACAACAGAAAATAAGGTAGTAAATGATGGTATTTAAATGAAATATTAAAATGAGATTTAGCTAATTCATAGAATGCTTTTGTTAGAAAAAGAATGATAGAGAAGAACTGGAGAATGAACACTGATTTCACTTCATAATACACATAACATATTATTAGAAAATGGGTGGATTATAAATATTTTGTCTTTTTGGAAAATGCATGTTCTCTAAAGGGCTATTAATGTAGGAGGAGTGCTCAGCATTAAATTTGCAACTTCACAGCAGCATATAAAAACACCATGAAGCATGGGGAGAAAGAAAATGCCAACATATTGTTTCTGCTTATTAAACAGGAATGTTCAGTGAGCATCAGTTAAAAAATAAAGAAAATAAAATTAAAAAAGAAAACTAGCTGTAATAGCAGTTACAAAGAGCTACTCTTTTACTTTACCCACTTACTAGCTACATTTAGTGAGCATGAGGAAATAAAATAATGCAGTTGCATTACTAGAATGTGTGTGTGTATGTGTGTGTGTGTGTGTGTGTGCGCGTGTGTAAGAGAGAGAGAGAGAGAGAGACAGAGCAGGAGAAAGTGAGAGAGTGTTTGGTCTTCTTTAAGAATTCTGAGTAAAGTGATCATTAATAGGCGGGCATAGACACAAAACGGGGACTTTTTTAAATATTATTATAATTCCCTTGAGGAAAAGGTTTTGTATCAACATGCTTTTTCTGTGCGATAAGATTTAGGAAATTATAAAGGGTGTTTTTTTTTACTCAAAGAAATTTTTATTAATTTTTTTCCATATCTTCAAATAGACTGAACCATAAATAGTGAAACAAAGTAGTGTAACATACTCAAATAGTCAACTATTTACAAAATAAACTATATATAATTGCCTTAGTATACAATCTATAACATCACATGTTTCTATATGCAATTTGAATTAAGATACTGTGCTGACTAATTAGATCAATTTGTTTTGTCCAATATTTTCTTATCTTTCTGCCAATAAGTTATGTATGATGTTGTCTTAGCAGTTCTTTTCTTTATGGTTGCTACTTCCATTTGAGACATGGAAATTGTGATTTTCTTGAAAGCTTGAAAAGCTGGTGGTGCTTTATTCTTCCAATAAGTTGTTATGGCTTTACATGCAATGGCATGCAATGTCCACAGTAGAGGATATTTTACTTTTGGGACACATTGTGGTATGGGTACATTCAACAAAACAAATGACTTTGTTAACTGAAAATTATCATTAAAAATTGTTTGAAAGAAATAATTCATTTCAAACCAATGTTTATTCAGTGAATGACAATCAAAAAACATGTTCCCAGTCTGCTTTTGTATGTGTTTTACATATCCAACAATCAATATCTTTCTTGTATATTAGTTCTAATCTATGATTGGTTAGAAAGGATCTATGTAGGAATTTCCATGCATATAGTTTCCACTGAACTGACTTGGTGATAAGGCTTGGTAATAAAAGGATAACTTCTTTTTCATTTTTATCAGGATCCTTTTGATTAATCTGATTATAAAAATCCCAATAACTATTATTGGTATAGTGCTTTGTTTCTTTAAGTGTCTTATAAATTTTGGATAGATATCGTTGTCCTTTTTAAGTATTATTAAAAGTATCAAAAGATCTATGAACTTAGGAATATTATTTTTAAAAGTTGGTGTCATCAATTCTAGCTTATTTGTGATGTACTGTCTTATTTGTTGTATTGTTAGCCCCAATTTATCATCTAACTCAAATTTCCTTTTAATTTGATCTAGAGTGAATAATGTATTGCCATTAAGTATTTGATACAAATAAATCACTTATTTTTCTTTAAGCTCATTAATTACATTTGAATCAAAGGTAGTTATACATTCTTGTGTACAAACAATATGACATAATACAAAAACATGTCTTTATATTTGGGTTCCTGTTTATACATTATCTAAACAGTATTATTGTTTCAGTAACAATTATGTACTTTGTTATTATACTTTTATTAAATATATTTTCTCTTATCACATTATAAAAGACTTTTGTTGGATTTATATTATATTGTTTATGGGCTGAGTTACTAATGATATTACATATAGATTCATGAATTAATTTCCATTTGGCTGCACAGGTTTAGTTCAGCCATAGAGTAACTGTTTTAGTAATAAATGCCAATGAATAAATCTCTATATCTGGTAGATTAATTCCACCCTTCTCCCAACCTTTTAAATAGTTGTTAAGAGTGATTCTAGGCTTATTGTTAAACCAAAGGAAATTTAGCATCATTTTATTGTATTGCTGTATAGTTTTCTTAGTAGGAGGGATGGAAAAGGATTGTATATAATATAACAATTTTGGGAAAATGGTTAATTTAATTATATACAACCTATCTTCCATTGTATAAAACATCTTATTCCATTTCTGCATTAATGATTTTATTTGACAACTTAATATTTATTGTTTCTCTAGTTTTGCTAGTTAGTAAGATTCCTAGGTATTTAATTTTATTATCATGTGCGAAGTACTTAACACAGTCATTATTTAATTCCCTTTTATTTGAGTTAATTAATAAAATTTTAGTTTTGATTTCATTAAATACAAGACCTAAATAGTTTGCAAGACGTTCATTGTTTGGAATAATTCAGTTAATGATTTATCTTTATCACATATTGTCAACAGGATGTCATCAGCAAATAACTATTTTCATTTCTAAGTTATTTACAATTACTATGCCTTTAATATTTGTGTTCATTCTAACATAGTTAGCAAAAGGCTCAATTGCTAATGCAAATAGTAAAGATGAAAGTGGGCATCCTTGCTTAATTCCTTTTCTAATAGTTATAGAAGTAGGGAGACATGACCCAATCTTAACATAGGCCAGATAATTTTCATACAGTGTTTTAATTAAGAATGTGAAATGTTGTGAAGAACCATATTCTTCTAGTACCACCAGTAAATTATTCCAATCTATTGAATCCAAAGTGCTATTGATGTCTATGTTCACCAGAGTCATGTATCTCTTACTTAAATCAACATAACCTATTAAGGCAATAATTATTTTAATATTATCATAGGTGTTTCTATCTTTTATGAAAGCTGTCTGGTCATGATTAATTAATGATGGTAATATATGTTTAATTCTCTCTGTATATACTGCCATAAACATTTTGTAATCTATGTTTAACAATGAACTGAGCCTATAGGAAGAACATTCTGAGGCTTTGCTTTTTTTTTCCAGATTTCAGAATAGGTGAGATTAAACTAAATTTCCAAGAAGGTGGAACTAATATTCCTTGTTTAACATGGTTAAAAACCTTCAATAACTGCTTAGCTTCTTTGAGCAATAACTTATACATTTCTAGTGTTATGCTGTCATTTCCTGGTGCTTTATTAGGTTCACTTTTTTAATTTGATTCTGCAACTCAGACATTTTTATCTGCTTGTCAGTGTGTCTACTCTGTTGTTCCTGTATCCTGAGGTTTATATTAGTCTGAAGGGAGTTTCCAATTGTTTCTTTAGATTTCACCTCTATGCTGCTAGTATTCATTTTTTGATAGTGCGACTGAAATGTTATTAGTATGCTGTTTAAGTCTGAGAATTTCTTATTAATGTTGTGATTATATAAAGGCTGTTTTATTGACTAATTGCAGTCGTCAGAGATGCAAACAATTTGGACATAGAAAAATAGAAAATCAAGGTCATTCTACAAAATCAAGGACAGCTGAGATGCATGTCTGGTGAGAATGTACTGCTTTCTATTGTATATATTTTTCATTCATTTGATCAACAGTGCGTGTGTATGTATGTGTGTGTGTGTGTGTGTGTGTATCTATATACACAAACATATATATATATGTGTGTGTATCTATATATATATCTATATCATCATCATCATCATCATCATCATCATCATCATCCCTTTCTTTCTCATTTTCTACATGGGGTCAGGGTGTCATGTTAACTCGTGCCATTTCTCTCAATTCAGTGGCAAACTCCTTTCTTCTTTGACACTCATGCCTGACTGTCATAGATCTTCTGTCATACAATCTATCCGACTCTTTGCTGGACACCCTCATTTCCTCTCACCTTCTTCCTGTCTGTCCCAAATCTTCTTCACTTGTGCTTTTTAAATTTGTTAAATACAATGGTGTCTTTAATTCATGCTGATTGCAAGGGGTATAAATATGTCACTGTTCCCTACTTGCAATACACACTGATGACACCAGGGGGCGAAAACTAGGTTTGTTTATTGTGTACTTTGTTTTTATGTGAGCCGGACATTAAATCTAGGGCAGTACAAAGCCATGTTCCTGTTTGGAGTTCCTTTTATTTTTATTTTCATTAATATGTTATACACTCATTTTGGGTGTTTGTATGCTGATTGGTGCTGGACGTTGGGGAGCGTGATTGATATATATATATATATATATATATATATATATATATATATATATATATGGAACCACTACTAAATCCCGAAAACCCAAACTACTGACAACCAAAATCCCGAGACCAAATACCCGAAACACTAAAATACCGAAACATGAAAATCACGAAATTCAAACTACCGAAAACTACACTCAACATACACCACACACATACACACACCTTCCCCCAAAACACAAACACACAAACCTAAACTACAGACAAGCAGGGGTCAAGCCCCCTGCACCTGCCATGTGTGAGGCTGCACCCCCCACACCCGCCTACTTAAATATTCTAACTCCAAGGTTGCACTACATACACAAACACATAAAACACCACGACACATCTACATTCCCCTCGCACACAAACATCACAGTCACAACACACACTAAACCCCTAACCAACACATTTAAACATGGATACTTACCAGACATTCCACCATCCACAACACCAGAAGCGCGAATGTCAAACTCTCGATGATCGGGATTTTGAAATTCGCGCTTCTGGTCTTTAGGTAATTAGGGGTTTCGGCTATATAGTCTCGAAAGTTTGAAATTCGGTATTTCAAACTTTCAAGATTATGTAGTGATCCCATATATATATATATATATATATATATATATATATATATATATATACAAAAAACAACTGTAACACTTTAAAAGAAAGTAGACTTATTAAAGTACAACTTTTACACTGAGGAACGGTATAGCAGTACTATAAGGACAAATACACTAGGAGACGGAACTGATTCTTAGCGCTTTCATTCCTTTATTGATGAATGGAACTTAGTCAGAGAATAACAAATATTGCATTCAGTACATTTTAAATACTATACAGTGCTTTGTCAAACAAATCAATACCTTTCCTTTGTCCAATAGATAGAGGTGATACATCAGAACACACTGGTGGTGGGGGAGAAAAACTGTAAAAAAAGAGTGATAGATTAATGTGGATAGGTGAGCAATGTAGATAACCAATGGGCAGCCCTTGCTGTGTAGAACGGGCCAATCAGAGAACAGCTTTGTGCAGTAGCCGTACAGAGTGTGGACTAATCAGAATAATGTATCTGCGGGTATAGAGAACTGTGAACTGTGTAATTGGTACCAATGTTATATGTCATTATTGACTGCATAGTTTCTTTCTGTTCAATTTATCCTTTTATCTTTTACTTTATACTTAAAATGCAGCTGCAGGAGCAGCGAGTTGAGGAGAAGGTAGTGGTGTCATGCTTAGTTATTAGAGAAGATTGCTGGCAGCATAAGGCGAGGGGAAGCTTCGGGCGACTCGAGTGGATGAGGACATTTGTTGCTGCTGTTACAGTCTCTTTTGATATATTTAGTTGTAAATCAGTGGCCATAATTAATTACATTTATCTATTTATATTCCAATACATGTTTTTATTATAGATATATATATATATATATATATATATATATATATATATATATATATATATCTGTATGCTTGTATGTAATACAATTGAGCTATTTTTGCTCACTCAAAAGTGTTTCCAGACTCGTTTTTTGCCTGTATTTGGGCATTTTATCAAAAGAAGCTTTGCTGGGTTGAGTGCTGGTATTTTGTTTTGGTGTTGTGTTTATTAACCAGAGCACCCCTTTTAACACACGCACTGCTACTTTTGTATTCCTAGATATATATATATATATATATATATATATATATATTATATATATATATATATATATATATACACACACACACACACACTATATATATATATATATATATATATATATATATATATATATATATATATATATCTACACTAAATGTATAGATTCATAGATTATTACTAGGCTAACTGCCCTCACGGACCATTTTAAGCCTAGCCAATTACCCCCTGTGAGAATCAAACCCTGCACTTTGTGTTTTGCTGGAGAACATTTCTTCTCCAATCAGCATGGCGATGTACATGTCACCCACTGTCTGATATAAGTTTAGCTATGATGTGAAATGTCAATATTATGTGAAAGGTGAAGTACCAAGTTTATTACTGGATTGCAACAAAGAGTGTAATCGTATAAAATTCCAATAAGCTTTGAGATTTAAAAAAATATATATTGACAATCGTGTATTTTAACTGCAAATTGTTAGCCCTTTTGTTATCGGTATTGGCAGCGCAGTTACACACAAATAATGAAAGAGAAATGGATCTAAAAAAAATTGAATACTACATACTAATCTTCCTAAAATAACCTTCATAAAACCAAAAATAACGAGAGTGACTTTAGCTGATTTCCATTATGCTTTCTTGTGGTATTGTAAAGGAGTGCAGGAAATGATCGGTGAGCATTGCTATAAAAGTCCCTAAGCTTTCATAAATTCTTTGATGGATATTAGCTTGACATGCAACAGATGAGTTAGAATAATTAAGAAAGGGAGTGATCAGAGAACATGCTGGAAGCTAATTAATGTGTAAAACTCCCTAAGAAAAGCTAGCGAGCAGTTATCACTGGTACTCTGAATGTAAACAGGAGATAACTGTGAAAGCTGTGTGCTTCATATAACTGTTTACCTGAAGGTGGTACTGTATATGTCTGTTCAAAAGAAGATACTTGATATGCTTTGTTCATTATCATTAATGCTGACAGAATGTAGTTTGAGTTTATTGTGTATTAAACTGAGATGAAGCAACCTCTTTCCTTATGACATGCGGATCTATAAGTAATCTGAGTTTGCTTTTTACAGGCCAGGAACACATCTTGTTGAGTGAGAATAAAACCAGGGTATTTGAACTGAAATACAAGCAAAGGATCTACAGTTTTTTTGAGCTTACAATCATCACATTTATCTCAGAACACATCATACAATTTTGTCATCTCTAATTTATTCACTTTTTTTCAAAATCAATTGTAAAAAGTTTCATTCTTCTCTGAGACAAATCTTATCAAAGACCTTTTGAGAATAATTATAATATAAACCAAAACACCTGCAATACCTTACAGGATCAGATTCACCCCAGAAAGAATTCTCAGAATAGTAGATTTGTTTTTATGTCATTCAGTTATTCCTCCCTTAATGACTGAGCCATGCTTCTGACTTTTCAGTTGTCCTGTTTATTCTCCAGGTCGAGAGTGCTACAGCCCATTCATTCCCTAAGGATGTTTGTTGAACACACTTGGAGTGATACCAGCATCCATACAGGAATGAGGATATTTTGCTTAAGTCCTAACCCCCAAAATGTACTGTCTCTACCACACTGCTTTTGCATATTGGCATGTAATCAGGAATTAAAAGAGAAACTGCTTTCCTCTGTGGTCATGCACCTTCTTCTTAGAGCCCCCCCCCCCATATGCTGAGTCTGGCAACTGATTGTTATGATTTTGGCATCCCTACCACCAACATGGGAATACATGTACTTCCAGCATGATCCTTTCCTCTCTCAACCCAAAGGGATGTATTCAGGCCAAGCCTGTTCATTCCTCTTCTCTCCCACACCAGGTACAATTTGTGCTTGTGCAATTATCAAATATAGGTCACTGGGGTCATAGTCAGGGCTATACAGCTAGCCTGAGCAGTAAGTTTGTTGTGTATGCATGTAAAAGATAGGGTCACTGTGACATATCTGACGGACTAAAACAGAGAATGTTAGAGATATGATTTAAATGTTATATGTATGTCTAGAAATATACAAACTCATTATTATAAATGCCAACACAGATAATGTTTAGCATTCTAAACTGAGTCACATGAAGCAATAGAATATATCCTCAGGAAAACACAACTGTCACCAATAATGATAGCTGTAAATAGGAAAAACTACTTTCATTC
Source organism: Protopterus annectens (assembly GCF_019279795.1). NCBI lineage: Eukaryota > Metazoa > Chordata > Ceratodontiformes > Protopteridae > Protopterus > Protopterus annectens. Next base: position 1,261,116,834 of record NC_056745.1, read on the forward strand.
AGTGTTTAAGACAGTTGTCTACGTCAATAAATTGATTGTATTTTGTCTAGTAATGACTAGGTAATACGAAGTCCAACTTGTACAGTGACAGTCTTCAGTTTTTCCTTAAGGCCTTGCGCTACTGTGCCACAGATAAAGTTGTTCAGTCTAGCAAGCTTTGGCTTCAACCACAGTTCTGAGAATCCCGAGATAATTTGTAGCAATAATTGGAAACTAGAGGTTTCTATGGTCCTGATCTTTGATTCCTCAGTGTATGCAGTAACACATTGGAAATCACTTGCGTTTTATTGTTAGAGTGAAAACAGTCATTGTTCATAAAAACTATGAACTGTTTTGGAGATTTTCCCCTATCCTTAATAGTGTTTAACCATACAACTGGTATTCACAAATTCAAAGAGATTCCCCTTTATTTGTCATTTGAATGACTGACATTTATGTATTTCAATCAGTTGTAGTCACATAACTTACTTGTAAATGACCACATTCTAGTTACTGGAAGATGAATAAAAAGTGTATAAGCTGAATGTACTTTTATTCTTGAATGATTTAATGTTTTGTACAATCACATAAACATGACTGGTTGATATTAATATTATACCTCAGATAAATGAGAACAGTGCTTACAATGACATTAGGCAAAACTGGATAAATGATCATTAATATCAAAGATTATGTGCAATCATACTAACTGACATTTTTTTTACTTTTCTTCAGGTTACTTAGAGATGATGAATATATCCATTAATACCATTTAAGTGATGCTGTTGTCTATGGCTGCTGCTGATCAGCTCAGTCTATATCGTATATTGATTTTTTGTTGTCTGCATGACCCCATGTTCCTACTCAGTAGCTACCCTCCTTGCTGAAAGTTGCCTCATTCATTCCTTCCTTGAGGTGATAGCCATGCTCATTTACTCCTCAAGTGTATCAAGAGTCCTAAGCCCATTCATTCCCCACCTAAGCTGAGAGTCTCATCAACTTGCTCATTCTTCTAAGGTGAGAGTCAAGAGCTAAGGGGTGTGGCATTCTACTGAATCATACCCCCCTTATCTACCCCAACCCCTGCTCATGGTGCCATTGCTCTGAAGAGGCTCCCTTTGCATGGCTCTGCATAGCCTCAAGAGCATCTGCCTCACTTACATTTGGTGCATTTTACCTGCTCAACATTTGAACTTTGGTTATGGTCAATGGCACAGTGGGGGCATCATGTTTCTCCCTCCAGCATGCCCACTAACTCCTACCCTTTTCTGTCTTAGTCCTTACAGTGTCAGAGCTAAATGAACCTAGACCATATGGGTCAGTCAAGACTTTATGTCTCTATGCCACAGACTAATGTTAAAATAATGACTTTTTAATAGATATGTGTAATTCACCTACAGCTTCAGATGCGGTCATTATATAGAGTATTTTATATCATAATGTAGACTGGAGAATGTATATAATCTCTGCAATGTACTCTCACAGATCTTTTTGAATACTTTTACTAGTAGTAGTAGTCTGGAACAAACTGTTAAAAATCTCAACAAGAGGATAAAACACTTTTTGTTTAAGAACTAAAACGTGTAAGACCAGGGCAGTCTAGAAAAAATATAATAATAATAATAATAATTTCCTTGTCTGTGAATTATGCCATGAAGCTGTTGTGTAATACTATACAAACAAGCTGAAGATGAGAGTTAAAAACAATCTTTATTAAATAACTTAAAATCATCTAGGACCTGAGGCAGAAATGATTCTAAGTTAATGACAAACATATGTCTGAAATGAAATCAAAGTTAAGTTTAATGCTATCAGAATAAATTAACATTTTGGAACATTGGAACATTGATGTGAATAAACCAGCTGTATTAAAGTATTTATCAATTAAAATGGTGTAAGGCCTGTTATCTTACAACAGAATACACAATGTATAGGTCATTTACAGGTAAGCAAAAGAGATACATTCAGATAGAAAAGGAATTGTTAGCAGTTGTGTAGTGTCAGAATGAATATCTCAGAAAAGGAAAAAGGGAAAAGGAAGATTCCTGGGGACAGTATCTGTTTTATGTGGTTGCTGTTGACTGAAAAAAGAAAAAAAGTTCATGAAGAAACAAACTCTACATTCAGAGACCTGGACCTCTTCATAATAGAGACTACAAAACATAAGATGGGCATCTGTTGGGATCACAAAATATCATTGGACTGATGCAAAGAATCATCTTGAAAAGGAAGGGCAAAAGGTAAAAAGTGGACACAGGCAGGCGGGTGTGCTTCATGTGCTTCACTATTACATGTTATCCAAAACTATTTCTTCACAGAGAAGGTTGCAGACTGATGGAAGTGAATACTCCAATGGATAACTGGGATGACATCTAAAGACTCACATGTGGCAAATGGATAAAAGTTGGTGGGGTGGGTAGGAATGAAAGGGAGTCACAATGTTAATTATAGTTAAATGGCAGATTAGACAGGCTTATGTTCTGCTTCTACCATCAACCAAGTGTAATGTAATACTAAGCCCCGTTTCCTGTTATTGGGACCATACCTGAACAAGTCTCATTTGTTGCATAACAGGTGTTATTGTTCAAACCATATATCTAACCTTGTCAAATTCTCTGATGCCGCTTTACGTCCTGGACTCACAGATAGTTTAGTTTGTTAAGCAAAATATCAATTGGGATCTCATCTGTTTGTGCATCAGACCTCAGAGGGAAGCAAGTATATATAACTTCCACAAGGTCATACATAACAGGTGATATTTCCCAGGGATCTGTTCTGTACCATACAATCCAGAATTTTCATATGTCTTCTAAGCAGGGATGTAAACCAATCCAAGTGGATACTTTTCAGAAGTGACTGATCTCCCTACATACAACAAATAAATGCATAAATAATAAATCTAAACACATCATTATAGTTTAATGAGATTCCCCTTATAATTCTGTGAGAGGTGAAGTGACAACTTGCTTCTATTTTGGCATTGAAACAAATTGTGGAAAGAGGGGAAGTTGCTAGCATGGAAATGTGTGCTTGATATGTTTGACTGTATGTCGACGTACTTACTATGAAAAATGAAGAAGGGTCTCTGATCTCTACTACTCCTTTTTCACTCCTTAATAAAATGCAGCCAATTTCTAACTCACCTAAAATGGGAACATATAAATTTGACACACCTACTATTTCTTCACAAGAGTGATATTTCACATGACAGATTTACATCAGTTGCAAAAAGGTACTGCCATCAACATATGGGTATATAGGCTGAAGGCAGGACTTGACATGTTGAATTTTGAGGTGTGTTAGCTCCTTCTCCTTAAAAGGAGAAATGACATGTGTATAACAAAAAATACAGAAATAAAATGTCAACAATATAATAAAGTTTGAATATCTAAAGCAAGGGAATTCCCAGTGAAGTGCACACACCAAAAACTAAATGACCAAAACTCTTGCACAGATAGAACAGGAACTGAAGATGTAATTCAAAAATATGCAGCCTCCAAAAAGTCATAAAAACAAAGTTTATGAACAACTCATATTTTTTGAGCGACAGCTTCCATCCATGCAATACCAGAGGACTTCATCATAAGAAAAATGCATGCAAGTACCAGCAATTTTAAAACTCTTACATAATAATGTGTGATCAGTAAGAGACCAATCCAAAACTAAAATCAATTAGAAACAGCACACATTAAAATGACAGGGCTAGGGGATCACACATTTAGAAATAGAATGAGTCCAAAACACTGGAAAAATTGATTGAAAAGGAATCAAAAGGGAACAGGTAAGTAATTTAGCATATTAAAACTCAGTATTAAAAGTACATTAAAAGAACATCAGTAAGTTTACTAGTGTTAGCAGTATGCCTTTAAATATCTGAGCAAGCTTAAGTGCATCAATTAGGCACTTGATAAAGTATTTAAACATGCTTTTGTATCCAGGGTGTCATTGTCTGATGAAGTTAGGAGACTGTTTGCTTAATGAAAAGCTCTTAACATTATTACCTGGATTTTTGGTATTGGACTTCTTTTAAACTTTTTTATTTGTTGCCTGCTATTAAAATTTTGGACTTTTGGAGCACTTTTGCCTTTGTTTGTTGATTCACAAGTCACTTGTTTTCTTTGTTTGAATCAGTATTAAAGGTATTTAGTCTTCATTTCAAAGAATTTGTTTTGAAATTGAATTAGTCTATATCATATGTCGATAATGTATTATATTTCAAGCAGCTATTGAATGAAAACACTTTGAATAGTAATGGGTACAGTAGAGCGGTTAAGGTATTTACTTACAATAGACAAATATTCTGGAGTGCATGCATGTCTTAAAAGGATGGTGAAGTAAAAATAATGGGCACAGTTGTATTAAACTAAGGGAAAGCCTTTATCTCTGATTTATGGGTAAAGGCATGCCATGCCTGATGTTAGGTGATGCATACACCAATTATAAAGAACAAGCAAAGAAAATTACTTATAAATGATGATGATGTGATATGGGAGAGATAATGTAATTTTAAAATAATGTTAAAAGAAAATAAATGGTATAAAAATGAAAGATACATTTATTCTCCTGGTAGCTAATTAAAGTTGACATACTTCGGAAAATTATTTGAACAAAAGAATTGTTATTAAACAGAAATTCATTTGATTTGTTTTAACTCATTTAATCCTAAACAGCAATTAACACCAGCTTCTTGAGTTCTTCTTAGCCAGGAAAACACTTGCTTCCTGAGCATTTTTCCCTAAAATCCTCTACTGAAAACGCATTTCATTAGATTTATAATATCTGCTGAATAGTGTAAGTTACAAAAATATAAAATACCATTGCTGTTTGGTAAGCAATAGACTATACACAGTTGTTAGTATAAAGGTCTGTCTCTAGATACTGATTTTATACTGCATATGTATGAAAGAAAAATTGTATTTAATTTCTAAAAAATAATAATGTTATGGTCAAACAAAATAAGTGTGCAATTAACATCCAATATATCATTAAGGGTGTTGTTCACCTGTCAATAGCTTTCCGATGATGTATTACAAGAGGGGATAACATACTGCTCTTCTGTGATATTGACAGATATATGCAAATTATGCATATAATAACTTCACAATGTTTCAACTAATATAAATCTATAAAACTATTTCTGTTAGATGACTGGTACAACTGGCAACATTATGAGCCTTAATGATTTGTATAAGATGGTACCATTTGTTCACTTGTAGATCATACAATTTTTATCAAATTAATGCATATATGAAAATTTAAACAATAGTCATAACCACTTTACCAAAATAGCATTTATATCTCAGTGTCTTCACATATATAACCATAAATGTTATTTTTTACCAACACCTTAACTCTTGAATAAACGACCCTCAATATGACAGTATCATGTTTAATATTTGCATTATTAACATAAACAAAGAAATATCCTATTTTTCATAACTTTTTTTGTAAATACTCCTTAACTCCAGCTCTAGATGCCACATGCTAACCATTTCATTGTCATGTTTAGAAAATAATGTCAGCTTATAGATGTCTAAGTTTTATTTATGTACCTTTACCAGGACTTCAGAAATTAAACTTTGAAAACAGTGCTGAGTATACTCATTTTAGAAGTACAGGGAGGTCTCCTGTTAAGATGAATATTCTCTTGCAGGGTAAACACAGAGGGAACTCTGCTTTCTTGATTACTATACTGTTGTAGGAAGCAATATGTCAATGATTTATTGAATAATTAAGGAAGGGGATGTTTATGATGGATCATGTTGCTGTTTATATTTTTAACAACACTTCATTTATTCAACAAGAGCATATTACAACATATTTAAGCAATTATAAATTCCAAAAACATTGGTACAGGGATATCTTTTTCACTGAATTTTCATTTTTGTTCAACATCATTTTACTGTTCAACAGAAATTGGAAAGCACTCAGCTAACAATAAATGTATGCATAAATGTACAGAACCTGATTTGTGCAAATAAATCAAATAACTAGAAGTGTAGCAATTACAATAACAATCAAAAGCAAAACAATTCCAGTGAAGGCTAACAATGGTATTTAGAGAATCCATGGTTATTTAACATTTTCTCAGTTAGTTTTGCATCTTCCATGGATGTCTCAAAGGTGTGCATATCTTGCATAATCATCATCACCCTATCAACTATAGGGGAAACTCAGCCTTCTTCCAGCAACATGCTAACATGTAATAGCTTTTTATGTGCTAACATCAGCTGATCTAACAATGCATGTCTGTTATTTTCCATGATGTGCAATGTCTTGGGAATATCAAAAACAGAGAAAGAGAAACAATTACTTGGTTGGGCCACAACGTGTGTCAAGAAATGCTGAATATCTTGTTTCGAATTTCACATTTTTTCTCATTCCTAAAACATATATAACCAAGAGCCAGAAGAATGATGTCTTCATTAACGAGAGTCAACAACTAGCATAAACGTTTATCAGTATTTCAGAAATATTTTTATCTTTTCCCCCAAAAACATTAAAGGTGTCCTGGATGTTGGTGTATGTTTTGGTGCAAGACACAAATAATACTGAATATCAGAAGTTTTCTGTACCTGAACATCCATCTTCCACTCTAATATATATATATATATATATATATATATATATATATATATATATATATATATATATATATATATGTCATCTTCCTAGATCTTACTCTTATCAAAATGTTACGGATTGTATTTCTAACTTTCCTCTTATACTAGATTTCTCATCTTGTGTAAATAAACCACTTTACCTATAGAGGCTAATCAGATAATCTCATTGTAGGCAATTTCAATTTACTTAATCTCCTAACCATTTCTTCAAATTTAAAATGGAAAATCGTAATGGGTAATCAGGATTTTTAATAATGTTCTTATCTCATTATTGGAAATATTTAAAAAAAAAAAGTTTGTAAGGTGATATTATAAAGCCAACCTAGTTGAGATACTTGTTGAAATAAGATTTTATGTAGAATATTTAATATTGAATCTTTATTGCATAGTTCATGTTTATCTTGTAATAAGTTTCATAAGCCTATCAAATACAACCCCTAGAAATATCAACTTAGAAACATTTTAAATGTTTGCAATAATTAGATTAGAACAGTATTGGGTTAAAAAGACTTTATTTAATTTAAATGTTGAAGAAAGGACAGCTATGTATCAACTTAGAAATATAAAGAATGTTTGTTTTATGAAAGCAGATGGAGGAACAAAGATTATATCACAAACCAAGTATATAACATGTATGGGCAAATGTTGGACATCAAACATGAATATAAAAAAGTACAATTATAAGTCCATAAATGTTAAACACTAGTAAATGGCAGTTTATTAGACCATTTATTATATACATATTTGTATGTTGCAACCCCTACACTATAGACATAGTCAGGATACCAAAATTACATAAAATCCAGTAAGCCTACCATAAGACCTATAGTTGCAGCACAAGGTTGTGTTTCTGTATATCTATCTATATATCAATCTGGAAGAGATGCTCCTTCCACATAAAACAAATTTCATCCCTATCCATGTTCAAGGGAAACCTGGATCTATGGATAGAAAATTTACACTAGGACTGTCCCCTATATTATTAATGGCCACAGGCAGCTCCTAAATACTTTATCCCATGTATGGGTCCCCTCAGATTATCTTTATTATGATTCCAGTTGCTCTTATTAGGGTCAATATAAAATTATGGACCATAACATAGCTAAGATCAATCTCTAATCAAATGTGATAGAGTAATTTCAGCACAAAAATAGAAATTGGCTAGGCTTAGAATGGTCCACAATGGCAGCTAGCCTAGTACTTACTTATGAACCTATAAAATTGAAATTGTCTACTTAGGGGGAAAATTAAACTTGATTTTGAAACCTTTAGCTGGGATAGATTTTTCAGCTTCATAGCTGGTGATGTAAAGGGCAGCATATAATCCCTTGCTCAGTGCAATGATCAATAAATGTTGAGAACCTAATTTTATTTTTTTCTGTAGCATCCCTGTAAAAGGAATTAATTATGTGTACTACTTTTAATGAAAAAAATCACAGCTAATCATGACTTTGAAAAAGGCCTAATCAACCTAGTTAAAAGGCTTCTCAGCATCTAGACTTGATATTAACAAAGTGCCACTTATGCTGTTTTAATCAAATTGTCGAATGTAGCTCAAGCAGGTACAGCACTCATCTGGTCAAGGCATATCAAATAAGGAAGAATCCAGGCTAATCTTTTAAAAGGTAAAACAATAGAAAGCATACAGTCATAGCTGGAAATACAGGCTGATCTGTATGGATCAACCTTCCTTCATATTATCTTTCCACTGTTTAAGTAAAACAAAAATAATGACCTTCATCCAGGAAAATGGGGATTAACAACTGTAACAAACATAGCCTACATTTATATATGTTGTGGGGCAAGTAATCAGGTCCTGGAGCTTTTCTTCTTTTTTTTTTGTTTCAACTCTCTCAGCTCATTTTCCTCTTCTAATTTGGGTAATCATCTGTTACAATGACTAAGCCTGCTTATATAATAATTTAGGAAATCCCACAGAAATAAAATATATGTCAAAGGAACTTCTCATCCATTGATCCATTGATGTGGAGAAATGTTTACTTAAAGGCGGGAATTTAATAAAGGCAACACAGTGTTTTTACCATGTAGGCATTGCGCCTCACTGCTTACATGAAAGTAAGCAGGTTTTAGATTCAGTAAACACTGCTCAGTGGCTGGCATGCACGTGCCAATACAGGAAGTTCCGTGGCATGCAAATCACCTCATAAGCAGGTGAATCTCATGCAAATCAATCAGGTAGAGTGATCCAGCAAGCAGATAGACAGCTTTCAAACCCTGTGTCAGTGTGTGTAGTGTACACGGAAAAATTCCATGTACAGAAGTGTAGATTGACAAAAGGTTCTCTAATAATGTAGATATATGGATAGAAATGGCATACCACATACAGATATGAGTGAAACTATCCTCCTGTGTGTCTGAAAAATTAAAAGGAAATGTTAAATTAATTCTATTTTTTTTTAATAATTTGGACATATATGTTTGCATGGCACACCGCAGTGTGCAAACTTGCTTTATAAAAAAAAAATAAAAAATAAAAAAACTGGAAAAAGCAAAATGAATATTATGTGACAGAAATGTATCACAGGACCTTGCATGGAGTATCTACAATGGTGTATTGGTGCTGTTGATAACATGGTAGGGCTATGAAGCATGTAGTTCCCAGGCTGTGAGCATGGATCCCTTTGCAAATGAGGTGGAGTTACTGAATAGCATAAAGGGGCAATCGGGTCCACATATCCCCTTTGTGTAGGTAGAAAACCAGGTTGGTATTTACAGAGGCAGTAGCTGACATCAGGGGAGGGTGTGTCCAATGACTTCTAAGTTTATTTCAGCTTAGCTGTGCCTGTTTGTGTGGCACACCACCATGCTGAGAATGTCCTTTCGGGGGGGGGGGGTGCACTAACTTCTCAGCTTTGTTTAGCTAAGCGGTGTGTGTTTCAGCATGTTTGGGCAGCACACCACTATGCTGAATGTGAAAGTCTGGGGGATGCGTATGCTAAGTTTTATTTTCCTACCGGGCACATGTTTGAGTGGTGTGCCGCAGTGCTGAGTTTATGGAAAAGCCAATGACATTAATTAGTTCTGACCCCTGTTTAACTTAAACTAGGGCCATTAAATGATGTCAGTGATATACTAGGCAGGTGGAATGCATCATAGGTAGCCATTCACACATTCAACACCTACAGCAGAGCACTATAAAGTATGCATACACCCTGCAATCTGATTTTCCCCCATACTCTGCACCATTGGAGTACAGACTTAGGAATTTTAACTGAGAGAATGCTAGGGGCTACTGGTCTGCTACATCTGTATGTGCTAGATGCTGAAGTAAATGCTGCTGCTGCTGACAGTAGGCCTAGTCAGAGAGGGACAAGAGTGTTCAGGCACAGAGTAAATAATGTGGGAAGAAATAGCCAGGGAATTGTTATGGCTAGGCTTGTATAGGCCCTAGGGCTGATAGCCTAGTACCAACCTATGAACCTATGAACCTATGAGTATCCTTCCTGGAGCTACAACAGATGGAGATTGTAGAATGCTACAGGGTGGACAAGGACATACTACAAGAACTTATTGAGCTCTGGCACCCTCAACTCAGAGACAAAAGAGAGGAACACATCCCAGTGGAAATAAAGGTATGTGTAGTCCTCAGTATACTAGCTATAGGTACTTTCCAAAGACCAACTGGGGACATGATGGGGGTCTCACAGACATCAGCATCCAGGGTGCTCCACCAGTTCCTGGATGTCACGCTACCACATGCCAGTGAGCATATTTCTTTTCCCCTCATCCCTGAGGCGATGGCCATCAGTATGCAACACTTCTACTGTGTAGCACACTACCCTAAGGTACTGCATGCCATAGATTGCACGCATATGCACATGAAGTCACCACTCTGTGAGGATGGTAAAATCTATGTCAACTGTAAGGGGTACCCCTCCATCAACTGTTAGGTCAAGTGCAATGCCCAGGGGAATATTATGAATGTGTGTGCTGGCAGCCATGGCAGTTATCACAACTCCCATATCTGGCACACATCACAGCTGTACCAGATGTTTCCTAGGGGGGGGACATCCCACACGGCCATTTACTATGGCATTCTGGCTACGCACTGGAACCGTGGATGATGACACCCATCAGAAATGCACACACACCCATGGAAAATGCCATAATGAGGCACACACACAAACTAGGAACATCACAGACCATGTGTTTGGGCTTTTGAAGTCACAGTTTTGGTGCCTCGATATATCTGGTGGAGCCCTGCTGTACTCTTTAGCCACATATGCACATATGTTCACAGTATGTGCCATGCTACACAATATGATCCTGCAGAAACAGCTGCAGCAGGATCAACAAAGAGAAGGGACACCCCCCCAGTGCCTAGGTCACCACAGCTACAGGATGACTCATTGGAGGAACCCCCTGATGATGTCCCTGTAGGCAGATGTAGGCATGCCCAGTACACCCTGGCTTTGGCTACGAGACAATACATAGCACATTCACTGACAACCTAGGGGACTAGGGACTGACACCTTATTCTTACTCAAATACATATATTAAAATTGTTGATGGCAACCAACACAACCTGTGCCTATCCATGTATCCGCTGTGTACTGCTTGCATCACACAGAGTCAGCCCTGAACTACAGTCCTGTCAAATGCTGCATTCATAAGGTAAGTCTCTAAACTGCACATTACTTGTAAGGATTACTATAATATGGTGTCATATGCATGGATCTGCTGCATTTATGCAAGGAAATATAGTGGGCTATGCGGACAGAAGTAACATCCACATGGAACTACTGATACTCAGTCCAATAGTGCGTGTTCCCTAATAAACACTAGGCCTCATGGAGGGAATATTCACTACATTAGTCAAGGGAGATATTAAATAATGAAGTTACATGATATTTGGACTACTGTCTATCCCAGCAGATCATGTGCTGTTTTCCCCCGCCCCCAAACACAGCAATGTTCCCATATAACTGCTTTAACAGTAAGTCAGCAATAGTGTATCAGCAGACCAGGAAATCACAGGGCTGTAACACAGAACTCTATCACACGTGTCACACATAACGCAGGAATAACAATGTGCATATTTATGCTGTTCATTGTGTGATGAATGACTCCTCTCTGACAGCTTGTGTGGCTCAGTGGACAAGGGAAGTGAGCATGGATGATGGTGTTGATGGTTCCAATCTGGTAGTAGTCACATCTTTTTCATGTCAAGTATTATTATGTTGGTGTTTTCACAGATTGTCAGTCTGTGTGTGGTGTAACATTAGGAACCTCAGTCACATATTAAGTACAGCAGAGAGTTGGGGAATGCTGTGGATATAATGAGTGAAGTGCAGCACTTCAGAAACAGGGACAGATATCATTGTCTGTAACACACAAAATCCCTGACTGGAGTACAGGTAGGTGTGGCCTGGAGTCACTTTATAAGTACTGACAGTCCCACTGGGCATGCCTATATACTTAGTTAAAGTTAAAATGAGTGCAATTCTTTTGGCCCTTTATCAAAATGATCTGTTATGTATAGATATGTGTATACATACAGACTTGCAAGTATACATATCTGTCTGTCACAATCTCTCTCTGTCTCATATACATAGTATATCTATCTCTGTAAATGAGTGCAATTCTTTTGGCCCTTTATCAAAATGACCTGCTATGTATAGATATGTCTATACATACAGACATATAAGTATACATATCGGTCTGTCACAAGCTCTCTCTCACATACATAGTATATATATCTCTATGTAGTGTCAAATAGATATATAATGATATATATAGCTGTATATATTAAAATGATACATATACTCTCCCCATATACCTACATAACACACACACACACACACACACACACACACACACACACACACACACACATATATATCATACACACACACACACACACACACACACACACACACACACACACACACACACACACACACATATATCATACACACACACACACACACAGCTGCATTTATATATACATCCCTGTTATATACAGAAATATGTGTGTGGATGTCTGTATTGTCCTACATACCCTAATAATGGTGAGTAAATCTGCACTATCACACATACATACTATTGCTCAAAGGATCCAAACTAAGGGCACAACAGTACATAATCCACTTACCTACATACACTTCTGCCTGCTTGATGTCACCACGTAGACAGACACAGGTAAGCAGGTGGTGTAATGTATAAAGTTTTAAATGCACGCACGAACAGGGCACATTGTTCCTGCCCACAGGGTTGCAAATCTAAGTGCAAATAGCCACATATGGCCATAACGGTAAATGTACACACATAGCTAGGATAATAACAGTTATCTCACTGGCAGGATACTATATGCAGATAACCGTACAAAGTAATATCACTCTGCAGGCCACAGATGCTGTATACACAAGTACTGTGCCTGCAATCACATGTCTGTCTGCTTTTGCAGGGGGGAGAAGGGTTTCACTGCAATCTGACTGTCATGCACACATTTTGACTAATATAAAAATTAACACAGTAACTACTGCAAATGTGAGATATATGGACATATTACATTGTGGTGGTGGAACATATGGTGGTACTGACATTACCTCTCCATCAACTTTTCACAGGTCTGTCAGGTATTGGCCAAGCCTGTGGTCCTGCTCCTGGTAAGCATGACAATGTTTTATTATAGATGTAGGTTTACAGCAGTGTAATCCCTAGACTGTCATCCCAGGCCAGCTGCCTGCAGTGTGATACTGTCAACATGATTGCTAAATGTACACATATCTGACTGTACACATGTTAGACTCATGCCTTGTAGGTTTGACCACACTGATAGATGCAACAATATTGTCAGGACACTACAGAGTGTCATATTTTTCAACTGTGCAGAGTCTACACAAATGTCAACAGTGTACCTCACAGTTGCTGATGAGTTTGCAGTGTAATGAGATGTTATTTTCAAGTAATTACAGCTGTTAGTGGGAAGAGTACTGTCCTCATGTCCTACTATATGAGCTTGGGTTTTCATCAGGTCTGCCATAGTGACAACACTGTATAGAGCCTTAACCTATGGCATGTGTGATAAGTACAGTGATCTATAGTGTATAAGACTAGATAGGTAGGGGTTCTAATCTCCCTCCAGGCTACTTGGTGCACAGGTGTTTGTTTATCCCCCTCCAAAACAATGGACGTGCCTTTATGGGCTGTCCATCTGCAATAGTTATGCACCTTTTGGTCTTGTCTACACTCACTGGAGCCATAGTTGCCACACTTTCCTGTTCAACGTCCCCACCTTCTGAATGTCCAATATCTGCGGCCTCTGGGGACTGGGTATGTGTGGGCATACTCTGTGTGCAGTGACAGTGAGGGAAGATGAGGGATGTCAACCTCTGGGACAGATTCAGCCCCCAAAAACATCACCTTTACCACACTGTGGCCAACATCATCATCAGGGTCTGAGGAGACACTGACATCAGGTTGTGTAGGGGACTGACACCAACCCCCTCTGTCACCTTTGATAAGAAAGGAAAAAGCAGTACATTAATGTCTGCATTATTATGCTCTGTAGTACTGTCGTGATATATATATATATATATATATATATATATATATATATATATATATATATATATATATATATATATAAGGCTCTATAAATTGTTGTCACTATGACAGACCTGTTGAAAACCCAAGCTCATATAGTAGGACATGAGGACAGTACTCTTCCCACTAACAGCTGTAATTACTTGAAAATAACATCTCATTACACTGCAAACCCATCAGCAACTGTGAGGTACAGTGCTGACATTTGTGTAGACTCTGCACAGTTGACACATATGACACTCTGTAGTGTCCTGACAATATTGTTTCATCTATCAGTGTGGTCAAACCTACAAGGCATGAGTCTAACATGTGTACAGTCAGAATATATGTGTACAGTTAGCAATCATGTTGACAGTATCACACTGCAGGCAGCTGGCCTGGGATAACAGTCTAGGGATTACACTGCTGCAAACCTACATCTATAATAAAACAGTATCATGCTTTCCAGGAGCAGGACCACAGGCTTGGCCAATACCTGACAGACCTGTGAAAAGTTGAGGGAGAGGTAATGTCAGTACCACCATATGTTCCGCCACCACAAGGTAATATGTCCATATATCTCACATTTGCAGTAGTTACTGGGTTAATTTTTATATTAGTCAAAATGTGAGCATGACAGTCAGATTGCAGTGAAACCCTTCTCCCCCTGCAAAAACAGACAGACCTGACACCCACATAAGACTATGTATGCCCTGACACACTGAATACTACAGTATTGCAATGCTGATCAAACTAAGCTTACCTGGATGCTCCTCTACCGTTGACACTGTGGTACCCACATCCACAGTGTAGGGTGTGATAGATACCTGGGAGCTGTTGTGTCTGCCTAGATTTGCCAGGGATTCCTCAGTGGCTGAGAATGGTTGTGCCACTTCAGCCCCATCACTGGTGGCACCATTATTTCTGGCTACATCTGTTGCTCTTCTGCGTGCAGCATTAATCATATCTTTTGCATAGTGCAAACTTGCTCATATGTCCTGCTCTGATGACCAGTGGCATTGACATCATGGACAAGGTCAGCCCACAATGTGTCCTGCTGTTCTCTGTTGTGCCTCCACCCTGCAGAGTAGGAATTCATGGTATTGATGGTTCCCTTCTAGTATTAACTCATTCTCTGCACCCATGAAAGCTGCATGGCATCTTGCATACAAGTTCCCTGAAAGACAACAGCATGGGAATATGTCAGGATCACATACATGGAAGTACACTAAGTAGAGATACAGCAAGGATAGAATGTCTGGCAATATCCACTGCTTGATCACACATGTCATATTTCACAGTGTGCAAACCTACTAAGCATGTGGATACAACTAGGATACTAGCAATAGTCAGGTATTCCTGTATGTGCCATTACAGATACTGCTGTATGTTCATACAGCCAACATTGGAGTCTATTGTGGTGTGTCCCCAAGGGGCAACCACCCTGATAATATGTTAATCCAACTGTGCCAAAAAAATAGCAGTGTACTATTATAATCACTGTAAGGGGAGAGTTCCACAAGCCCAGTGGGCCACATTAAGATTATACATTCCACCCTTGATGTCTTGCACATCCTCTGTATGCGTAACAAATCTGGAGATAGTTGACATGTCACTATCACAGTTCTAAGAAAACCTTAATGCTGTAATCCCTATTCCTCATAAGTATAGCCAGAAATCTGCATCTTGATGTAAACAAGGTGGTTATATACCTGATGGAGTGCAGTACTCCACTGCTGATATGTGCTGATAGGTATTAATTTGCATACATGTGGTCTGTGTGAGGAAAGTCTCATACAGAATGGTTCCCCATAGCCAGCTGCTTACCTTTTAAACATGCTTCACATCAGCAGGTGATTGCCTCTTAACCAATCTGTGGTTCTGAAAGGCGAATTGCAGCCAACACAGCTGATTTGCACTATCATCAGCCAATCACATTCAACCACAGTACAATATATAAAAGGCCTTCATGTAGATTAGGGACCCTTTCTGATCTGTTGTGCTGGACATTACTGAGGTAAGGAGACTACTTCATCACAGAGAGTAGGTCTGTAGCAGCAACTTTTACATAGAGAGGGGTGTGCTACAGGTTGCAGCTGCTGCTGTAGGTAATAGGCATAGGCAGAGAGAGTGAACACTTTGGGGACATCAAGCTGTAGGAGTAACTGTGGGAGTTGTGTCAGCCTTGTTGCAGAGGCAGAGTGAGAGTGAGGCTCCTCTTTTCAGTCCAATTAGAGCATATGTTTAAGGTAAGTATGTTAGGCAATGGTATCACTAACAGAGTACTAGGCCACATTTGTTGTGTCCTTGAGCAACTTGGGGAGTAAATATAACACTATTTTCCATATTTGGGTGACTGTCAGGCCAAGTGTTACAGTCTGGTAGTAATTTGGAGCATGTATGAGGTAAGTCCATGTTACATGCAGGTACTTCAAAAATGTATGTTAGGTGTGCAGCTCTGCTAATCAGTACTGTGAGTTTGAAAGGATTGTGTGGTGACCTCTGGTGTTAGTGACCCTCATTTGCAGTGCCTGAGTTGAATTTCTCTGTGAATGCATATTAGTGCATGACATGCCACTTTATGTACTTATACTTTTGCTATAGGGATACGTGAAGTGTGTTTCTATCTGCAGACCTGTGACTTCCATCAGCAAAATGCAGACATTTTATTTGGTATACACTGTGTGGATAAAGAGTACATGGCACAGTAATTTTTTGCTGGATTCACAATACTAGAATTCCACTGCGATCCAGGACTGTGTGTAGAAAAATGTACTGTTTGCATGGCATTTAACAGACTGAGCTACTGAGTTACTGCTACAGCAGGTATATTTGCTAGATATATGTGCAAACATACAGGCTGTGACAAACATTTTCTACATCCATCAGTATGTGCATGGCTTTATATTGATGCATTTCTGCTCTACTGTCCCAGTTGAACATGTATTTTGCCATTAATGCCTTAGTAGGTGTCTTTCTACATGTTGCTGATAAAAGGGCACATTTACCTGGTATCACAGGCCTCACTCACATCCATTATTATGTCTTTGGATTTCTATTGGTGTGTACTATTGCACCAGAGTCCAAGGCCCACTCCCATTTTTTCCATTACTTTTTAATCAAGTTTGTGTGATGTGGTGCAGAGGCCAGCTCTGCTGAAGCATGCTTAATGACTGTAACTGGTAACTACTATGTTCTGTTTAAACCACCTGCTTTAATTAAGAGTTGTGTGGCATGGCAAGTTAATGCAGTGTTCTGCAGCTGCAATGGTCTTGGGTTCAAAATATGGAACAGGTGTTTGTTTTGTAACTGTATATTACAATTTTAAAAACACATAGTCAATATAGCTCTATTTAGCTGAGCTTAGTGAATGTGTGTGATACATTGATTCATGCAGCATTAGACTAAAAAATATTAAGAAAAGAAATATGGGGAGATAGGAGAGTGGTAAAATGGGGTGCAAGCAGGGGGAAAAACATAGTGAAAGGCAGGTAGGGATGTCCAGTAAGGGTGCAGTAAAGAACCATAGCTATCTATTTCTTGCACAGCAATCACTGTGCACTTTGACAGAATTTGTACACGACTTTGAACTCTCATCACCAGAGAGAGAGAGAGGTGAGGACAGCATAACTGCATTGTCAAACCAATTGGACCAAATGATGTGTTTCCAGGGGACAATTGCATGAAATGGAGAGCTATGTATGAAACCATCTTTTTTTAGGGACAGGTGCCCATTTTTATTTTTTAAGGTGAGAGTGGAATGTTGGGAAAGGGACATATGTATATGTGGGGGAGGTAAGTTGGGTAGGACAGCAGATAGGGATGGTGTGTGACACATGAAGGGGTGAATACCTTGGATAGGTAGTGTGTTGTGAAATCTAAGTCCCATGTGCCTACACAAGGCAGTAACCTGACTCACATCCCCACCCAATGGACTGTCAGCACTGCTCTGTCACTGCTCCAGGGGTGGAAGTGGTGCAGGCTGGACACTGAGGCAAGGCTGCCCCACCAGACTGGCCAGCATGTCCTCAATCTGGTGCAGACAGCAGTCAAAACCATGGTAGACTATCCTGTCCACCAAAACCAGCACCTCAGCATGGGTGGCAACTTCCCCTCCACCACTGCTCCCAGAGGTAGGCCCATCCCCGCCCCATGGGGCAGTGCTGCCCGATACCTCAGATAGTTCAGGGGCAGCAGAGGTCTGGGTACCAGTGCCATGGCCTGAGGAGGCAAGGTAGGCAGTTCAGCCAGAACCAGCCTACCTTGACATGATGTGGTAAATGAGGTATAGCGATAAGTTAAGGTTAGTAATAACCAAATCATTGTTAATATGAACAGAATGGGACATCATATTTACTGATCCATATTATGTTTAACACAACATTAAGTAATATAACTGTTAATATGTTACAGCATGCCAGTAAGAATTAAATCATAAGGCCAACAAAACAGTTTAACAAAATATGTTAATATTGAATCATAATAAAACATAATAATAAATCATACTTTACCAAAAAATTGTTAGTTTAACAAAATACCTTAACATTAAAACATAATAATGAATGACAATAATAAATAAAGATAAGGGGTGGATAGAAAGAGAGAGAGGGAAACATTCCATTAATGACAATGCAGGCTATATCCCTGAAAACACTGATAATAAATACTGTGCAGGTGTGTAGTGTCAGTTTTGAATACAGTGACTATAATTCTCATATACCTGATGTACATACATACCTTTCAAACTGTTAGCATGGGTCAGTATGGGCCAAGCAATGACAAATGCATGCACACAACTAAACAGAACACTTTCACATAATATGGACTTATACAACTATCAAGGTGTTCTGTAAGTGGATTTGATAATACACTGCATTCCAGGTAAACATTTTTTGGTAATCCTGTAAGAGACAGATTAGGCAGTTTTAATTACATTATGAGAAATCGTGATACTGGAAAGGCATGTTTGTGTACAGTACATAAACTAGACAGCCATCATGCCTTAGTTGGCAGGCATGGGAATAGAACCCAATAGCTTTGACTGCAGGGGACATCTGCAAATAATGTAACAATTGACTGCAACAACTTAGTATAAACATGCAAGGAATATAGCCATACTGGAAATATTTCGACAGATTTATTTAGGAATCAACAATGCTGCTTAACACTTTATTGATATTGCTGATAAGTGTATGTGAAATTTAAACATAATAATATCTGCTCATAACATGGGCTACCTCAACCATATACCTTTTGTTCCTGGAGTGGGATAAAATGAGAGCATTATACCAATCATCGAGTATAATTCCCCATTTGGCATGTTCCCCACTAAACACCTGCAACAGCTGGGAAGGCCACAAAAGTACCTCATAAAGAGGATCCTAGGCCTTAAACACATACCCTACATGGACAGACTCAAAAAAACTCCAGCTTTTCTGTGTCTCATATCATCTCTTATGAGGTGATCTCTGCTTGACTTACAAAGCCATGTCTGACCCAGCCCTGTTAGAAATGTTACACCTAAAGAAATCTCAATCCCTCTGCACCACATGCTCCAGGGACCTCAACTTCCTTATCAAAATCAACAGAACATGCTGGAGGGACAGGTTCATAACCCAGAGACTTGCCCATGCTCTGGAATAGACTTCCCATATATATCAAGCAGAGCACCTCACTGGCCCTTTTCAAGGGAAATAGAAAGTTCACCCCGGGAATCACTCCAGTGGCTCTACTTGATAGAGGGACTGGGAACTAATGACAGCATGATGCCAGGGCACGTCTATGGGTTAGGCTTATAAAGGCTCCAGGGCCATTGGCCTAGTATACACCTATGAACTTATGTGACTGATATTGGCCTGGAGATGACCTTGTACCATACTATGAATTCAGCAATACATGTTACAGGACATTTGGTTTGCATTATAGAACTATTACAGTGTTATACTTGACTGCAGTGACTGTATAACACATGCATGGAATACAGCCGTACTGCATTTATTAAAACAGTCTTCTTTAGGAATCAACAATGCTGTTTAATACTTTATAGGTATTGATGATAAATGTCTGTGAAGTCTACACCTAATATCTGCCCATAGAGTGGGCTATGTCACCCATATACCTTTATTACCTGGAGTAGAAGGAACAGAGAGCATTATGTGACTGATAGTGGCCTGGAGACAGCCTTGGACCACACTATGAGTTGAGAAATACAGTTTGCAGGCCATTAGATTTTCATTCTACAGCTATGATAGTGTTACAATTGACTGCAACAACCTTACCTTATTCAAGCAATGCATACAGCTCTACTGCAATGGTTATGACAACACAATCCTGCTGTACAACATTTTGCTTACTGTTATCGGTATTGTTTATTATTTATTGCTATACAGTTGTTATTGCTCATCTATTGCACTACAGTTCTACTTGCCTATTCATTGCACTACAGTTTTTATTGTGTATACTTTTTTGCAGGAAATGCTTTACTCTTTCTTGCCTATTGCACTACAGTTAGCATAATAAATCCGTACTCACCACACTCACAGTGCAACCTGGTCAGGCTCCCAGCATGGGACTCAACATTGCAAACCCTCCCAGCTGCAGCAGTTGAGAGAGAAGCACACCATTATATATACCAGTTTTGCAGACATTCAGCTTGCAGTTTGATAAAACGGTGGAATAAATACCTACATATTTGTGGGGCATTTCAAGCTCTTGCCTCTTGGACCCAGGTGTTCAAGGTTCCCCTCTTTCTCCTCTTCAAGTCATCATAATGGTGACGACACTGATCACCAGTGCAGGGGATACCAGTATCACTGATAAGTTTCATGGCCAATTGGTTGCAGGCCTCCACCTCACATTCCACACCCTGGAAACCACCCTGCATCAATCTGGGTTCATAATTCTTTACCAGTAGCTCAACGAAGACCCTGGACTCCAGAACACTCCATCTCTGCAGACGAAATCACACACCCTTTCCAAAACTGCTTGGCATATCCACTGATAATCAGACTCCAAAGAATGGTGCAGAATTCCTGCCTATTGGGCCTAATATAGACTGTTTTTCCAACCTTACACATTATTCAGCAACATTTAAAAAAAGTTGCATCACTTAGCAGCATGCAAACCAGCTAAGGAGAGCTAAGCATCATGAAAACTCACACAACCAAGATTTTAGCAAAGCCTAGCACCACATAAACAGTTGTAGCCATTAGCATGTTTAAGCAGTGCTCAGCACAGTGCAGCAGTGCATTATTTCACAAAATTGTTTTTAAAATTAAACATTTATACTAAATTAAATTACAGACATCTTATGACTGCTACGGACTTGAACCTATGACCTACTAAGCATTAGGCTGTAACTCTACCCATTTAGCTACTTGTGTATTATAAAAACTAGTATTCCTTCACATATACTACTGAGCTACCTGTTAGTACTGGGGAGCACCATGTCACACCTCGCAAACATGCTTAAATAGACCCAGAAATAACTAATTAATAACATCCAGTTTCCATTTTTAGATGTCTGTCAGCTATATATTTAGAAGCACCAGCTTGCTTTGCGGCACTCCATGCTGCACAGTGATTTCAAAAATGTAATTATGATAATTAATTAAATGCAGTTTCTATTTTTAGATGTGTAGCAGGTAACAGCTGTCTTTATGTGAGTGCAGATTTGCATTGCTGTGCCCCGAGCTGTGTAAACATACAGAGAGGAAAAAAAATTCAGAAGAATAAAATATTACACATTTAAAACAATTCCCAGAATTTTAACAGTAGCAGAGGGCATTACAGGTAGCCTCATCCTGTACATAACATCTGACCAGTCATCCACAAACATGGATAGCCTCAACATTTCTCCCTAAACAGATTCAATATCCCTGTTCCTATGCTCTCCCTTGGCAGCACACCATCATTAATATGCATGGCATGCTGCCGAGGGGGGAACCATGACCATGTAAATGGATACATTCTGTGTAGGCTCTACATGGTGCCTACATGGATTTTATTAAATCCAGGGGAAAGTTTATTATAATAGCTTAGCTAGCAACTTGAATTGGAATAACCTCTGGGGAGTCTAGTGTTCATAGGTAGGTACTAGATTATTGGCCCTAGGGCCTATATAAACCTAACCAAATGGTACCCTGGCTTTTGCCACCCAATAAAAATATTTTCCTGTGCCCCTGTCAAGCAGAGCCAAAGAAGTGATCCCCAGGGTGAATTTCCTATCTCCCATCCAATCATCAAGATTTTTCTTGAAGAGTGCTAATGAGGAGCTTTGATATAGGTAGGTAGTTTGTTCCAGAGTATGGGAATCCAGCATGTTATGTTTATTGTGGTGACAAGGTTTAGGTCCCTAGAGCATGTAGCTTGGAGGGATTGGGATTTCTTTAAGTGGAGCATGTCCAACAGCTCTGGGTTAGACATAACTTTGTATGTTAGACAGAGATCACCTCTGAGTAGGTGATATGCGACAGAGTAAAGCTGGAGTTTTTTGAGATGGTCTGTTTGAGGCCGGTAATCCACTTTGTGAGGTAATTCTGTGTCCTTTCCAGTTGCTGTAGATGTCTTGTGAGGTGCATACCAAAAGGGGCATTATAATCTATAATGGGTCTAATGAGTGATGAGTAGAGGGGAACAATGACCTCTTTTTTCCTGGATGAGAAACCTTTTGTAATGAGGTGTGCCATGTAGAAGGATTTCCTGACTACTGTGGCAATGTGATTATCAAAGGAGAGACTACTGTCCACCTGTGTCCTAAGGTCTCATGACACTTTCGGTGTTAAGTAGACTACTGCCTATGTGATAGTTCATGGGTACAGAGTTTTTACCAAAAGGGATGACAATGCACTTTTTGGCATTTAGCTTGAGGCCATGGTTTTGACACCAGGCATCTGTCTCAGTGAGGTCGTTTTGTAGGATGTCCACATCGTTAGGAATTTTGATTATGGCTCCGAGTCTGCATTCATCTGCAAACTGTGTTAGCGAAAGACCTTCTGTGTTAGCCTGTACTTCAGAGATGTAGATACCAAACAGGAGAGGACCTAGGACTGAACCCTGTGGTACTCCAATTGTCACTGGTCTGAAGTTGGATTTAGAGTCTGCTACTTTCACAGTGTGTGTTCTGTCAGTGAGCCAGTTGGCAACCCATCTTGTGACATAAGGATTTATACCTAGTTTAGTGAGTTTATCTATAATTTCAGAGTGGGGAATGGTGTGAAAAGGCTTGCCGAGATCTAGATAGGCTGTGTGAACCACCTTATCCTCATTGACGGCTTTGGTGACCGCTTCAAAGAAGTCTGTCAGGTTTAGAAGAAATGGTCTGCCTATTACAAACCCGAACTGGGTAGGGTCCAGAGACTGGAGATTACCAATGTCATTGTTTATAAGTTCCATGATGATACATTCCATTTCCTTGCAGACCAGGCTCATCACGCTAATGGGGCGGTAGTTCCCGGGGTCCGTGGTGGCTCCCCCTTTGTGGAGTGGGATAACCATTGCTGTGCACCACTCAGTGGGCACAAAGCCTGAGGTGAGGCTATGATTGAACATGGTACTTAGGTGGGGTGCCAGTTCGTTCTGTAGTTCATGTAGAATACAGCCTGGGATGTTGTCAGGTCCCATGCATGCTGTGTTCTTGGCTTTGGAGAGTGTGTTTTTTACCTGTGCAGCCGTGATTACAGGAACCATTCATTCTTCCAGTATAGAGGTGGACCCTTTAGGGGGTGAGAGAGGGGTAAAGTTAGTAATAAACCTATCTGCCAGGATGTTGGCAATATCAGTCGGCTCTGTATATTTAGTGCCATTGTGTTGTAACTCAGAGCAGATCTGAGTGTTGCCATTGATATTCTTGACATAACTACAGAATGCTTTGCGGTTGTCTTTAGAATCAGGGGCCTGTAGCACTGTTTAATGTTTTACAAAATAATCCTTTCAGTGTCTTTTTGGTACATTCTAAGTAACAGGTATATATGGAAAATCGAAGCAATCTCAAGATGTAATAAAATTTATAGGCACTCCTCACATATTCACTTTTAAGATCAAAGAAACATAGGATGTTACTAGGCTAACACCCCTAGAGTCTCTTCCAGCCTAGCCGTTCATGCCCCCAATATATATATATATATATATATATATATATATATATATATATATATATATATATATATATATATATATATATATATATATATATATATATATATATATATATATATATATATATATATATATATATATATATATATATATATATATACATATATATATATACATATATATATATATATATATATATATATATATATATATATATATATATATATATATATATATATATATATATATATATATATATATATATATATATATATATATATATATATATACATATACACAAATATATACATTATATATACATATATATATATATATATATATATATATATATATATATACATATATATATATATATATATATATATATATATAGATATATATATATATATATATATATATATATATATATATATATATATATATATATATATATATATATATATATATATATATATATATATATATATATATATATATATATATATATATATATATATATATATATATATATATATATATATATATATATATATATATATATATATATATATATATATATATATATATATATATATATATATATATACATATATATATATATATATATATATATATATATATATATATATATATATATATATATATATATATATATATATATATATATATATATATATATATATATATATATACATATATATATATATATATATATATATATATATATATATATACATATATATATATATATATATATATATATATATATATATATATATATATATATATATATATATATATATATATACATATATATATATATATATATATATATATATATATATATATATATATATATATATACATATATATATATATATATATATATATATATATATATATATATATATATATATATATATATATATATATATATATATATATATATATATATATATATATATATATATATACATATATATATATATATATATATATATATATATATATATATATATATATATATATATATATATACATATATATATATATATATATATATATATATATATATATATATATATATATATATATATATATATATATATATATATATATATATATATATATATATATATATATATATATATACATATATATATATATATATATATATATATATATATATATATATATATATATATATATATATATATATATATATATATATATATATATATATATATATATATATATATATATATATATATATATATACATATATATATATATATATATATATATATATATATATATATATATATATATATATATATATATATATATATATATATATATATATATATATATATATATATATATATATATATATATATATATATATATATATATATATATATATATATATATATATATATATATATATATATATATATATATATATATATATATATATATATATATATATATATATATATATATATATATATATATATATATATATATATATATATATATATATATATATATATATATATATATATATATATATATATATATATATATACATATATATATATATATATATGCCAAAATGAGAAGAATAAAACCAAGAAGTAGTAATCCACGACCAAAACGGATGCCAAATAATCCTCTTCTTTATTTCACAAAACGAAACACTCCAAAAATAATTAAAATCAAGCGCTTTCGCCTGATCAATATCAGGCTTTATCAAGACAAAAGTATGCATGATGTGCCACAGTTTAAATACTCGTATCAATTATAAAAGCTTAAACTTAATTAAATTAAATTAATTAGATTTAAAAACAAGCAGTTCAGCTAATTAATTGATTGACCCAAAATCGGGATTTTTAAAGTGCTAGTGCATTTACCCAAGTTTGTGTGACAAATCTCATAAATACATGTCCCTTTCTCTTTTTTAAAAACATAAATCCACTGGAAAGGAAGGGTAAATCATTAAGGGCAACACAGTTCTTTACAAAAAGAACAAGTGTATGCGTGAAACATGTCTTTATAAATGTTTAAATGCCTTTTCAAAAATTAGTATTTTAAACAGTGTATTATAAAATTGTTTAAAAATTGTTTAAAAACTGATCTCAATAGGAATAACAATCAAAACCTTAAAAACAAGACTGAAATGGCAAGACTACCGTGTAACAAAGATGTAAACTTGCTTATACCAAATCCTAATAAGCAAATCGCTGTGCACAGTATTATAAACCTTCTGCTAAAATGCCATGTAAAAATGTCCTGTTACCAACAATACTTGGAATGGTTGAATAAATAAATAAATACATTAGATTGAATTGAGTAACCTTTGTAGAATTAATTTATGGATTAAATAACCTGAATAAATTAAATAGTTCTATTTGAAATACTAAAAATGCTAAACATGAATGCTTCTCCATAAATACCTGCCTTATAACCTAGCTCGTCTGATCTTTAAAACACTCTTAATGCTAGTTGATTCATTCATACCTGGGGGTTTTGTTGCATTTAATCTGATCTGCCATAGAAGCTCTTTGTATTCTAAAGACGCCTCCCATTCCCCTCCTCTTGGGTTTTGGGGTACATGTTCTAGAATCAGAAATTTCAAGGTCATATTGGGACATGCAACCGAATGCTTGTAAAAGGCATTACTCTCTTTCCTACCACTAACATCGTATAAGTGCTCGTAAATCCTTTTTCGTAGAGTCCTTTCTGTCTTTCCCACATAGAACCCAGAGCAAGCCTCACAAAAACCTAAGTAGGCTATTCCTTTAGTGGCACAATTGTAATACCCTTTAGGAATAAAATTGAAGTTTCTGGAGCTAATGTAATATTTACTGTTATTGTAAATGTGGTTACATTGCTTGCAAGTTTGACATTTGTATGTTCCTACCTTCTTATTACTCAGAGAGGCCTTTACCTCTTGTCTTTCAAATAAATCCTTCAAGTTGGCATTTCTGCTGTTAACAAATGCCGGTTGTGTTGCGGTGAACTGTTTGATCTCCTCATTTGTTTTCAAAATAGGCCAGTATTTTGAAATGAGGTCCCTAAATTTTGTGGAATCATTGTTGAAGGTATGAACAAATGTGTTGTGGGAATCTGTGTTATTCTCGGCATTGCCTCCTGTGGTGTCTGTGGTACCCTTACCTAGAAGTGGGGTGAATTTACTGGTTCTTAACCTACAAACCTCATCAAGTATTTTTTCAAAAAGCCTTCTAGGATAATTTCTTTCTAGGAACATGTTTTCCAAAATTTGAGTTTCTTTTTTGAAAAGTTCAAGTGAACTGCACATCCTACTTGCTCTAATTAATTGGCCTTTTAAATGCCCTTTTTTTGTGCTGTGGGGTGACCACTGTCAAAGTGCAGAAATGAATTAGAAAACGTAGGCTTCCTGAAAACAGTTGATTCAAAACTCCTAGTTTCGGGATTTTTTAATAGAGTCACGTCTAAATAGTTAATCTCCTTCTCACTAATGTTGTATGTGAATCTCAAATAGTCCGTTGTTGAATTTATGTGTGTAAAAAATTCTTGAAATTCCAATAACGACCCGTTCCAAAAAACACATATATCATCCAGAAAACGCTGATAGTGGACTATGTTCTTAGCCCATGCAGAATTGAAGACATGTTTCTGCTCCCACATATACAACACAATGTTAGCATAAGCCGAGGCACAAGGCGAACCCATTGCCACACCTTTCTTTTGTCTGAACAACTCACCATTAAAAAATATATAATTGTTGTTCAAGATGACCTCCATGCCTTCAACTATTAACCTGATAACATTTGCTGTGCATTCACCTGACTTAACTAAAAATTCATTGAATAATTCCAAACCTTCCACGTGTGGTATACTTGGGAAAAGTTCAATGACGTCGATGGTAATAAGTAATATGGTTGCGTCGTGTAATCCCATTTTGATGTTCTTTAAGAATTCCCAAGAGTCCTTACATATGTGTTTTAAGGATTTGACCAGACTTTTCAAGGAGATGTCTATAAATTTACCAAGAGGCTCAGTGATGCCCCCACCCCCAGCCACAATTGGTCTAAACTTTAAAGGGGTCAGCCCTTTGTGCACCTTAGGTATACCAAAAATGGTGGGGCTGACAGGTTTGTTCACCAGTAGAAAGTTGTATAATTTTTCATTTATAGCTCCTTGCATAAGGTTGTCATACAACATATACCTAATCTTAGAATATGCAAGGTTGACTTCATTAATCGAGGCAGTGGAGTACTGATCTAAGTCTTGCAAAATGCTAAACATTGCTGCTTCATAATCACAACAGTACATTTAAACAACCCCACCCCCCTTGTCCGGTTTCATGATCCTTATTTTGTCAATTTTCAATTTTTTAATAAGTTGTGCACAATCGGGGGATAGGTTTTGAACTTCTGAGTTATTACTCCTGAAGGTGTCCCTAATATCTTGTTCCACTAAATCTTCAAATGTTTTGACTACTGCGTGTAGTGGAGGGTTAAATGTACTAGCTCTAGAAAACCTCTCTTGCAAGTAATTTTGCCCTTTGAAAAAGATGTTCAAATTAAGCTTTCTTGTAAATAGTTTCAACTCTAGAATGGATTTTGTAATGTTAAGAGAGCGTAGTGGGACAAAATGAAAGCCTTTTGTAAAAAGTTCAAAGTGTGTTTCCCCTACATCGATGTCTGTGAAGTTAAAGATCTTAAAGTTACCTTTAGAGACGATGGAGTAAGGCAAGCCATATGCGTTAAATATCTCCATAGAAAGAGCTAAACTGTTCGCGTCCCCCCCTTCCTCCGCTACTGTCTCTGTTGGTTCACCCAACTTCTCTGCTGGTAGAACGGACCCCTCT